>NC_055972.1:22600799-22608299 GCF_018492685.1 Alosa sapidissima | reverse complement strand
TGTGTCAAGGCTAAGGTGAGAAGAGGGTTGAGAGCACCAGCAGGTTATTGAGTCCAGCTGGCCAGACGGGAGCTTTAACAGATGACATATATCACCCGGCGCGATCGCTCACGTTATCCATTCACCCGGGGCCCTGCGGTCGGCCGGTGCCGAGTTTTTGGACCGCCGGCAGCAAGATGATATCCGCCGTGCTAACCGCACCTCACAGGTGCGCTGGCTACTGCTGCAGTGGTAGCCCCGGGTCTGGCTCCACCTGTTAAAGCACCCACCCCCTACCCCACACACCCCAAGCCATGACTGACAGACCCACCCGAAACTGTAGCTCCCCGACCGACACTCTTTCATACTTCCCTCTCACTCATCCTTCTCTCTCTCCCTCTCTCTCTCTCTCTCTCTGGGGTTGTCTTTCAAGAGCCGGAGGAAAAACAAATGATGAAACCCAAGGAGTTCAGCACCTTTGTTTTACTCCTTCAATGAACATCGACTATTTAAAAAGACAAAAATATCAACGATCAATGACCACAACAAGTGTAAAAGCATAAGTGTGTCTTCTGGGCTTTGAAACTCTTTCTCTCTCTCTCTCTCTCTCAGGCATGGCTGGGTGGAGAGGTGCGACGTTACATTTGATTTCATCAGACGAGGTGAAGTGGCGCCAGATTGACTCTCCGAGCCGAGGTGCTACCGTGCACATGTTCCCACTTAAGGCCGACAAAGGCACACAAGGACAGGGTCAGACCCCAAGCCTGGCCCAGACTACAGGACACGCCGCCGCGGTCAAACAAAGCGTCCAGATCTTAGCCAAGTGCTGTCAAGACAGAGTTTCCAGCGACAGGCCTGCGGGCTCGTGTTCCAAAACAACGCGTGTTTTAGAACATTGTCTACGTAAAGCGGCGTACAGGCACGTGAACTTTACAACCCGCAGCCACGCAAAGGCCCAGCTGGGCGCCATTTCCTTTATTTGGGGTGTGCGGGGGGAGGGGGTCCAAAAAGCACAACAGGCTCACAGACAGAGCAGTCCGGAGAGCGCTACCTCGCGTGACCCTTTACTGAGCATTGGCAGACCCTTTGGGTGGACGGCTTATGTGACCAGACGCTCCTCTGTAATAAGAGTAACATCTGAAGTCAACGGACCGCGCTTACCATTACATTACATGTATTCATTTTGCAGACACTTTTATCCAAAGCAATGACACAGACATACATTTTCACCGCCAGCCTGTAGGTGCTCCCTGCAGAACCAAACCATCATGATGAAACCATGATGATCATCTTAGGGCAATTCCATGGAAAATTATTTTTTTTGTAACATCCATAACGCCAATAAAATGTGATGGTATGGTATGATGTCAATGATTACATGAAATTTGAGCATTTGCTAATTTTGGCTGAAGAATGTACATGAGAAAAAATGCACAAAAAATGAATAGTAACATTCACGTCATACAAATGCCAAGGCATTTCACTGGCGTTATGGATGTGACAAAAAGTCTATTTTCCGTGGAATTGCCCCTTAGCATCTACCAGTGGCACCATTTTGGAATTTGGGGATTGAACTGTACAGTAGCAATAGCTAACTTGGCCAAGGACCTTCCTACAACTTTACAAAAGCCCCCCTCGCCTTTGTGGCTTTCTTTGAACTCTGCATTTGAAACAAAAAAGACATATTAAATGTTCCCAGCCACATTTAGCCTGAACTCATGCAAAGGGATTGTACCTCGGTATATGGCAACAAAGGGTAATACTTTACTTGAAGGTATCTACATAAGAGTGACATGACACTGTCATGAACACATGACACTGTCATAACACATGAACTCTAACCCTAACCCTAACCAGTCATGACAAAAACCGAATGACACTTAGGGGTATGTCATAAATGTTTATGACTTGTTTATAATGTTTATGACACATTCATTACAGTGTCATGTCACTCTTACGTAGATACTATACCTTCAAGCAAAGTGTAACCCAACAAAGCAGTGTGCCTGTGTTGCATCTGCTGGGAGAGAATTGATCTCTGACTTACAAATGTGGCTGCAATATTGAGCAGCATTCCAATTACATTGAAAAATTATGGAAGAAACAGGCAATTTGGTAAAACTATCCAGAGGAGGCACACATGTGTCCAAACAGACCATTTCTTCATTTGTCCATCACTCTGGGGTATCCACTACTACTTCTTTAATATCACACACACACACCAGTCTCAAATTTCACTAGGGTGATATCAGAGGTGTTGTGACAGATCATCCCTATTACAGCTATGTCCACCCCTTCACCCATAGACTAGTCAACACAATGAGAAAATACAGTTTCAATGCTCTACAACGCCCAAGGTCTTGCCAGGTCTGCCTTGGAAGTTAAATATACCAACAAGCATGAGCAGAACTCAAAAGCCCAGAAAGTACTTTTTCCCCATCCCCTGCTTCTCCCAGGGCTAACAGTTCTTTTTTATGGTCAGTCAGCCCTTTTTTATTTTTGACTGTAATTCTTCCTTCCTCGTATACAACGGGCTGCATGATACGCTTGCAGCCTCACAAACAGGAAAAGGAGCATCTCTGTGATCGGCACTGGCAGCGTGACAGGGGTCCTACACACTCACCACCCCTGGGAATGATTCAGAGAGGCCGCCTGCGCCTGAGCAAAATGTCAGGGCTTCCCATTTTAGAGACAAAGACCGGCGGCGCCATGCCAATTCAACCCGGCGACCTTGTGGCAAACAATTTTCTGCCAGTCAACAGAAACTGTACATGGAGGTACTTTTCTCCGAACCGCCATCATGAACACTGATCCCCCCGCCTCAGGAAACATAAATGGGAACTGTTCTCTCCATTGCCAGATGCATCACAGAGTCATGGCCTGTGTTATTAGGCTTCTGTAGCTGATGCTGACGCCTCTCTCTATCTCTCTCTCTCTCTCTCTACTCTTTAACTCTCTTTGGCCTCTAGATCTCTCTCTTTCTGGGATCCCTGCCAGCAGGTATAGAAATGGATACTGTACTCTAGAGAAGGTATAATATGAGACCCCTTTAAAGGCCCATTACACGCCCACACAATAGACCTTTTTCAAGTAACGACTTCACGAATGTCTCTAATTCCAAAATAGATTTTGTTAGAATCTGGTTACATCATTAAGTAACCACTCAATTATCATTTAAACTATCCCATAAACTCTGTAACACTAATACCAGCATTGTCAGTTTTCCTCATATATTCTTACACGACCACATGCTAATAATACTGTGCATGTTTTAAGTGAGTTTTAATGTGACTGTTCAAAGAGTGGCATGCACAGGGTCTGAATATCAACCAACTATATTGCAAGGTGAGGTATGATGATAAAACACTTAGAGGTACAGAAGTCATATGTTTGACACATACCTTTGAAACACTGAAGCTTAAATTTGACTTGTGTTTGTTGAATAGGTCAACTTTCAGTTTTTTTTCCCTTTTGTAACCAGTTTTGCTGACTTTGACATTTCAGCGTCAACATCTTTTTTTAAGCAGCTTGGAGACAATGCTCACTGTGTAAAGCGCTTTATGACATGTGCTTGACTTGTCAACACTTGACCCACATTTACTGCCTAGGAGTTGTTGGTGGACAGACGAAAACACACACTAAGTGGAATATGGCCTTTGTCCACAAACTGTACTCTAACCCTAACCCTAACCCGTCATGACAAAAAACGAATGCCACTTAATGACAGAAGCGTTACGTCATAATCGTTTATGACTTGTTTAAAATGTTCATTACAGTGTCATGTCACTCTTATGTAGATACTGTACCTCCAAGTAAAGTGTAACCCAACAAAGCAGTGTGCTTGTGTTGCATCTACTGGGAGAGACTTGACCTCTGACCTACAAATGTGGCTGCAATAATGAGCAGCATTCCAATACATTAAAAAATATGGAAGAATCCTATAGGCTATCTTTTTATGCATAGACTTAGATTTAGAGCTAAAGTCAGGGGTAGTCTTGTGACAGACATACTGTATACTGTATTAGCCCATACTGTGGTGTGTATAGCTCCGTAGTCATCTCTGGTCCCAGGTACATGGGGTAAAGTGCTTAGTTTTGGTTACTGCATGGTCACAGATTTGTGTTAGGTGAAAGAGTCAGGGATAGTCAATCACAGTAAACCAACAGTTTAGTTTATATTATTTATAGACAGTTTAAAACTATTTGATACTTTGCCAGTGGTGTGTTGAATATTTTTTTTTAAACGACTAGTCTGCAACATACCTGGTTTCCTGTTTTGTTTCCTACCAAATGATCACTAAAAAAAAAGACAACAAAATGTCAAGTGTGCCTTCTCGTCCCTGTGTGAGCTGTGTATGCGAGAGTATATTTAGAATCCGTCACTCAGCTAGAGTCAGTCATTGTTTATGGGGGAGGAGAGACTGGGGGAGTCTCTCACCCTTTGTTCTTATAAAACTGCAACCAGAGTGTATTTCCCCAAAGGGATAGTTGTCTTTGAAAGCGGAAGGTTACACCCTCCACCAGCTCCCACTCTCTCACACACACACAAATACACAAGCACGCTCACACACGCAAACATCCATGGATATACACACTCATAAACACACACACACACATACAAAAACACACACACATACACATAAACACACACACACACACACACACGTGTGAAGCACACTTGTGAAAATGCATCCACATGCATGCACACAAATAAACACACGCCCCACACACACACACACACTCATACACATCACACACATGCTGACATAGACACACACACGCACACACACACAGGGAAATGCCATGCATGGTCACATGGGACAGGAGCTCTGCATTCTGGTCATGCAGAATGACTTTATTACAGATAAGCGGCTTATCTTCTCCCCATACCCGGTGATGGAACACACACTGATAGATAGCTGCGAGATTACCCTGCAAAAAGATCCAACGATTATCCTCTACAACTAATAAAGTTAAATATAATGAATGTGTGTGTGTGTGTGTGTGTGTGTGTGTGTGTGTGTGTGACTGACTGATTTATTTATTTTCTGGCTGACAGCTTAATTTTGCTCATTGATTGGAGGTACTTTGATGCGATGGGGTCTTTTCCAGGGTGCTGCTTACAGCTCTAGAGTATGATAACGATGGCCTGTGTGAGAGAGAGATAGAGATAGAGAGAGAGAGAGAGAGAGAGAGAGAGAGATAGAGAGAGAGACAGACAGACAAAGAGAGGGCCTGTGTGTGAGAGAGAGAGAGAGAGACAGAGAGAGAGACAGACAGACAAAGAGAGGGCCTGTGTGTGAGAGAGAGAGAGAGAGAGACAGAGAGAGAGACAGACAGACAAAGAGAGGGCCTGTGTGTGTGAGAGAGAGAGAGAGACAGAGAGAGAGACAGACAGACAAAGAGAGGGCCTGTGTGTGAGAGAGAGAGAGAGAGAGACAGAGAGAGAGACAGACAGACAAAGAGAGGGCCTGTGTGAGAGAGAGAGACAGAGAGAGAGACAGACAGACAAAGAGAGGGCCTGCGAATAGAGAGAGACAGACAGACAAAGAGAGGGCCTGCGAGAGAGAGAGAGAGAGACAGACAGACAAAGAGAGGGCCTGCGAGAGAGAGAGAGAGAGAGACAGACAGACAAAGAGAGGGCCTGCGAATAGAGAGAGACAGACAGACAAAGAGAGGGCCTGCGAGAGAGAGAGAGAGACAGACAGACAAAGAGAGGGCCTGCGAGAGAGAGAGAGAGAGACATACAGACAAAGAGAGGGCCTGAGAGAGAGAGAGAGACAGACAGACAAAGAGAGGGCCTGAGAGAGAGAGAGAGAGACAGACAGACAAAGAGAGGGCCTGTGTGAGAGAGACAGAGAGAGAGACAGACAGACAAAGAGAGGGCCTGCGAGAGAGAGAGAGAGAGACAGACAGACAAAGAGAGGGCCTGTGAAGGAAGTTCCTCTGTGCAGGAGAGACTTTCCTTTTTGTTGCCACTGAGAGATATTTAAGCCGCTTTTGGAGACGTTTATCTTATCAAGAAGAGGAAATGCCGATTAGGCATTTCCAACCAGTGGAATTCGCCTTGCTCCACTAGCCTAATTAGGTACAGTAATTTATGCCTTCGCAAGCAGGTCAGAATTCAACTTTAGTTTCTCTCTGTTACAACATTGACTGTTCCCACTAGAAACGTAACAGCAATGACTGACCATCATAAAAACAATACAACTAAGGATGAGAAGACAACAATAAGATGGGGAAGGATGAAGGGGCGTGAAAGACATCCAAAACAGGAAAAAAGCTACACAATGTGTTCAGCAAACCCCCCAAAATTCAGTAACTATTGCCTCAGAAACACTAAGACGTCAAAACTCTGTGAAACCCTCTGTCTAGACCATCTCTAGAGCACTTCCTCCTTCCCCTTGCAGCAGGAAGTAGTGTAGTGGGACACACACCACACAGGACTCAATTACCCACAAGCCACTGCAACCACAATCCATTACTTGACAGGCAACCTTTCTTACAGTAAACAAGCCATTGTGAGTTAAGGGGCAGAGGAGGATTCCTGACCTGGTACTTACACAAAAAGGAACGAAGGGGGAGAAAATCCCGCAAGGCTAAGTGAACACTTCGCTCAGCTAATATTTGCCCTGATGTCTATGGGGACCTGCGCAAGGCTGACTCCGATGGGAGCTGGGGGTCACGACAGCAGCGAAGCACTGTTGACTTAGACTGGGGCTCGGCAGGAGCTGAAACAGAGGTGAACTGTGTGTGTATGTGAGTGTGTGTGAGAGAGATATGGATGGATAGATAGATAGATAGATAGATAGATAGATTAAACAAACAGACAGGAAAACTGAGAGAGAGAGAGAGAGAGAGAGAGAGAGAGAGAGAGAGAGAGTGTGTAATAGTAGTGCAATGAATAAATACTGAGAAAGTGAAAGAGAGGGAGGGGAAAGTTAAGAGAGCATTAGAGAGACCATGAGCGGCCCACACGCTCATGGTCTCTCTAATGCTCTCTTAACTTTCCCCTACTACTTGATGTCTATAATGGATTAGCATGGTGCACATCCCCCCTTGCTACACTGCCAGCTTGAGCACATTCCACATGTGCTGCTCTTACAGATGTGGGGTGCGGGGGTGGAAGAGAGGGAGGGATGGAGAGAGGGAGGAGGAGGACAACAGAGAGCATGAAGAGAGAGAGAGAGAGAGAGAGACGATGAGATGAGAGGGAAAAGTCCCCACCACCCCTCCCCAACCCAATCCCAATGCTCATCTCTCACAGTTGCCCATTTGGCAACGTATAAATAAACAGAAACCGATAGCCTTGTAAATAGCATGATTTAAATAGCCGCTCCGTTGTCTGCGCTGGGGCAATGGAACGCACAGCCGCCTGTCATGGTTCTGTGTGAATCAGCACATTGGGGTGTGTGGGCCTCCTTGAGGGGGAGTTGTGTGTACTTTTACATGTTTGTGCATCTCCATGTGTGCTACTTCCCTATATCTCTGTGTGTGTGTGTGTGTGTGTGTGTGTGTGTGT
>NC_055972.1:22593299-22595799 GCF_018492685.1 Alosa sapidissima | reverse complement strand
AACAGACACAGAGCAGCAGCTGTGGCAGCATCGGTAGGCTCACGGGAGACTGGAATGCGACACCGCTCCGTGCACTGCCACCTGTGCAGTCTCCCCTCTGCTTCCAATTCATTCCTCATTCCCTCAGCCGCTCTCTTTTTTGCTCTCCAGCTCATTGCTAAATGAAACCAAAACACAGGACGGCACGGAGCTTCCAGATTCCACCTCCCTCCCGGGGTGATCGGCGGCCGGATCGGGGCGGGAGATACACGGGCCAAGATCCAGTTGCCTTCGGTAGATATCACTTAACACGTGTGCCCCACACACACACACACACACACACACACACACACACAGATACACACACATACACATACACATTAATGTAGACCTGTGCATAATATGCAGATGTGTAGGTGTGCTATGCATACACACACACACACATACACACACACACACACACACATTAATGTAGACCTGTGCATAATCTGCAGATGTGTAGGTGTGCTATGCATACACACACACACACACACACACACACACACACACACACACACACATATGGATAAAACTGTTTTATGAATTAAACTATTATTCTATTCATTTAATCTAACTGTATTTACTACTTAATTTTCTATTTGTTGTTTTTACTGCTTTTCAACTAATGTATAATAAGTCACAACAGTGTCAGCTAGGCACATTAACTATAACGGTAAATATCTCTCCAGCTCTTTCTGTCAGCTTTAAGCTCAAACCTCCCCTCTTAAATCTCAAAAGAACGTCCAAGGGGCCTCAAGTCTGCCTCAAGTCTTTCAGTCACTCGAGCTCCTATTCTACCAGCCCAGGCAACCGAGAACGCAAAGACAGGCCAACCGACGGACCGAGCGACGGACGGGCCGACCCACACTGAGAGGAACCACAAGGGCTGTCTTTCAGTGCGCCGCCTGGTTTGTTCTCTGATGTCCCCTCGCAGGCCGGCACTTGAAAGCAGGCGGGTAGGCGGGCGGGCAGGCAGTCATTAGACAGATCTGCTGAGAGATTTACTCTGGCCAGCGCGGGCCTGTTGGGCCTGTCAACATCTGGGGATCTCAGCCCCCCAGCTGCCACCAATTCCCTCTGCCCAGAGGACTGACACTGGTCCAGGGCATGTCTTCAAGTAGGGGACCGGCCAAGACTGGATGAGCGCACGCAAGAGCAGACAGAGAAGAAAAGAAAGAGAGAGAGAAATAGAGAGAGAGAGAGAGAGAGAGAGAGAGAGGGGAGGTAAAACCAGATGGCAGTGCTCTCGCTCTCTCATCCATCTAAAACCTCATCCATCCATAGCTCACCACCAACACCACCCCACACACACCATCATCACCACCACCCCCACACACACACACACACCCACACACCCCTGCAACCCAATCCACCCGAATGTGGTTTCCACAGCGGTGCCATGGCTGACACCATCTCCCTCATTTCCAGCCAGTCTGTGTCGGCAATGACGCATGAGGTGTGGCGACACCCACTCACCCCCCACCCACTAATCTCACCACCATCAGCATCACCACCAGCACCCCCCCCCCCTCCCCCACCCGCACCCCAGGGTAAATTAAGAAATAAACCTACTATTTATGTTGTGGCCTGCGGGCGAAGGAGGAACGGTTTGGAGTAGTAAATGTCATGTTTGGCCGACGTCTTCGCCAGTCCATCGAGAGAGAGGGAGAGAGAAGGAGAGAGAGAGAGAGAGAGAAAAGCCAAAAGTATTGTCGAGCAACATTTTCAGCGGTGAGGTAACCCACGGTTACCACCTGCTTCCCTGGAAGCGGTTCAGGCGGGCTCTCCGGGCCGGACTGACTCAACCCGACCCGAAGCCATTACGGGGTGACCTCAGTGCCGAGCCGCTATGATTTATGCGTCCACTTTAAATACCCAGGACCTCTTCAGGGCGAACCAAATAAAACACAGACACTCCTGTGTGTGTGCCTCTGCGGTCCCACCCAGCGCCTCTAGAGCTAATGCTGAGTACTCACACACACACACACACACAAACACACAGTGCACACATAGCAATCTCTTTGGCATGTCTTCCTCCATAACACTTTCAAGGAAACAGCAAGTCTATTTGTCATCAGTCATGAGTGTTTACCTCATATTTTCCCTCTGCTTCCAATTGAATGGCGTGAGTGTGTGTGTGTGAGTGTGTGTGTGTGTGTGTGTGTTTGTGTGTGTGTGTGCATGTACCCAAAATATCAGTGTATTATTCAGGACGACACACTTGGCAGGGGTTGGGGGTTAAACAAACTCATGGCACAGGTAACGCCGTGACATCACCGCAGGGACACCATGACATCAGTTGGAGCACATAACCCCCCCCCCCTCCATATCCTCCGCCCGACTCCCCCACCTCTCCCCTGGGAGACGTCTCCTCCTCTCAGGGGTTGAAGGTCCTGTGGAACCTGGCCCAGGGTCACTCTGCCAAGGAGTGTGTCATTCCACACTCACACTGGACTTACTCACCGCATTAGCGAAGGTGAGA
>NC_055972.1:22560799-22590799 GCF_018492685.1 Alosa sapidissima | reverse complement strand
CAGGCACGTCCACACATACACACGCATACACAAACACACACACATGCCAAACCAAACATACGTGCTCATGCTCACTTACATGGTCTGCAGCACATGGTAACTATGCATTAATCAGAATGGACTAGAACAAATACAGCCACATTCTGCCATGTTAAGGAGCTCCAATGTGGAATTACAGGAAGCAGGGGAAAACACACACATCACTTATAGGGGGGCAGTTAAAAGTAGCTTTCAGCTCATACAATCACAATCTGGGCTTTGTTCCACTTTAAGTCATAGCACACACACAAACACACACACACGAATGCATGCAGCCTTTGTGTGAACATCTGGGTGGGAGAGGTACAGTATTTGTGTGTGTGTGTGTGTGTGTGTGTGTGTGTGTCTGACATGGACAAGTCCACAGCCGCCTCTGGGAAATGCTTTGTAGTTACAGAATACCTGCAGGACCTCTGCTGAAGTCATAGCACACACACAAACACACACACACACACACACACACACACACACACACACACACACACACACACACACAGAAAAGTTACACACAGAAAAGTTATCATCTGTGTTTGTGTGTGTGCTATGACTTCAGCAGAGGTCCTGCAGGTAGCCTGTTATTAACACTGAAAGATTCACCTCTGAAAGATGAACCATCATTTCTGTAACTACAAAGCATTTCCCAGAGGCGGCTGTGGACTTGTCCATGTCAGACACACACACACACACACACACACACACACACACACACACACACACACACAAATACTGTACCTCTCCCACCCAGATGTTCACACAAAGGCTGCATGCATTCTCACACACCCACCCACACACACACACTATCTGAGATAACATCTGCACACACATCTGCTTGGCCTGCAAAAACAGGAACACAAACTGTCCTCTAGCCTTGTTCTGTTGTCGCGGAAACGCACCCAGGCAGGGGTCGGCAGGAGCACCCGCAGCCCCAACACGGCCCCAAGGTGTGGTCTCATAGCAACAGTGACCTCCTCGGCTTCTACCCTCGTTTTTCGGATCTCAAAACCAGTTGACATTTTCTCCCCCCACACTTTCTCCAGAGGGTCTCGAGGCAAGTCAAGACATATACCTCCAACCTGTTGATGCAAAGGAGCTATAAAGATCCTCTTACACTAGACTCTGGAGGATATTACCTATATTTAACAACCGTTGTCATATTTGCTGCATGTCTGTGTTGTTACAGTAGATCCAGAGGCCACACACTGTTGGTGGGGTGTTTTTTTTTTTCATCTTTGCAGAAATGAGGTAACCCTTTCCAAGACACACACACACACACACACACACACACACACACACACACACACACACACACACACACGCACACACACACACAACCCCGGAACACACAAAGCCTCTTTCAGCTACGCTGCGTTCACACGACCCCGGCATTCCCAGGCAACAGGAGACTCTCAGGAACAAAGCTGAGGAGAAGTCCCTTTGGGGGGTGTTATGTCAGCACTGACCTCCACGAGCACTGAACACACACACACACACACACACACACACACACACACACACACCTTCAGACGCCATGAAGGCTTAACTAGCACAAGCTGTGCAACATCCCATCCCCAATGCTGTTCTGAGACGCACGTGTGAGTGTATTTGGGTGTGTAGTCTGTGCGTATATGTTTGTGTGTGTGTGCATGTGTCTGTAGATATGTGCATGAGTGTGTGTGTGTGAGGTAGGAGGGGAGGTGGAAGTTGATTACAGTGGAGATTACATCACTGTCCTCTTTTTTCTCCCGGCATAGCCAAATGATGTTTTCCTTGTACTATTACTTTCCAACCAAGGCCCAGGTCTCTGCTTTCTTTTCACTATATACTTTTCTCTTAATTTTTTTTTGCACCTTAGTGGACCTCTCTGCGAATCACTCTGCCATCTGTTTTTAACGTGAATACCTCCCCTCCCCACCACCACCAGCATCCTCCACACACACACACACACACACACACACAGACACACACACTACTCTCCACCTTTTACAGTCTGGGACCACTACACAAGTGCACTGTTCGGTAAAGTGAAAAACAACAACTCTGATAGCAGCCAATCCTGCGCCGCATCCAGGGGAGTTTTGGCCCACGTCCGTGCCAGTCCCGGCCCAGCTCTGCCCAGCCCCGGCCTGCTGTCTGCTCCTCTCTGGGAGGCCAGGGGCTTAACTAACGAATGCTGATCTAAGTGGCGTCTGGAGAGAGGCCCATTAATCACCCAGACTGGACTGACCGCGTCTGAGTGCTTCCATGAAAGTCCACCTGAGACTGAGCACATGGACAGGGCCTCTGGCCACCTGGAGCTGGTCCACACCCGGGGGGTGACTGAATAACAGCTTACTGCTAACGGCTAAATGCGACGCTAGGTAAAGACTCCATAACCTGTAGACGTAGTCTTTTTAATACAGCACTGTAACTCATCCAGTCATCACAAACACATTTGTACACACACACACACACAGAGATTACACACAAACAGACATACACACACACATACACAGAGACACACATTTGCACACACATACATGCACACACACACACACACACACACACACACACACACATATGAATGTATGCACGCACTCACACATGCAAACGTATTGACACAGACGCACACACCTACACCTACACACACTTTGGCGCACGCCAACCTTTCTTTACAATGCATACATCTGTGCGGCACAGAAGAAACAAAAAGGTGCCTGTGTTCTGTGCGCTGGGCTGCCCTCCGCGCTGCATGTATTTAGTCTGGTCCGGATCATGCCTCGACTGCGTGCCAGCCGGCTACTGCCAGCACGGTAACTTGACAAACCTCCCGGGGTGGGGCAGGCGGGCACGGGCCCAGCACCAGATGCGCGGGCAGTCGGGCACCCCAGGTAAACCCATACGTCCATCGGCGAAACATATGGTCAGTGCAGATGTTCTCCTAATGGAGAGACACTGATGGAAATGAGGCAGATACCGCGGAACACAACCGCACCGGTGCCGCCACTGACGTCAAACTCACGAGCACCGAGATCCCGCTGATAAGGCGGCTGATTGCAGGAGTGCTCGCCGAGGCCACGGAACATTCTGGCATGGGGTGAGCCGCCAACGCACATCTTTATTTACTTTCCTCTCTATTCAGTTGCTCCTCACCTCTACACTAAATTGCAGCATGTGTGTGTTCCTCAGTGTTTACTCCTGACTAAACTACATTCTGAGCTGGAGTCAGCATTTCACAACCGCGTGGCATCAGGCTCAGGTAAGGAGATGGCCGAGATTGTTTCTTGTTTTCCTCCCGTATCCGTAGTACATGGCGTAGTTTAGACTACACCTTCTTGCTTTCTGTTAGATCTCTGCTTTTCTCTGGAACAGCAGGTAGGGCACTGAAGCGTGAGAGAAAGAAAGAAAGCAATGAGGGGGAATGGGAAGAACAAGCAAACATTGTTGAAAAAAAGATGGAGGATTCTTGGCTTCTGACTCCATTCTCCAAGTTGTCTTTCTCCGTTTTTCTTGGCACAACACCTATGCATCTTTTTTTTTATCAGATTTACTGTATCATGGAAGGCGCTGTTTAAAAAGTTTGTTACCTTCGATCAAATCTTATCTTATCCTTGCCGGCAGGATTGCTGTGCCAGAAACCGGAGTCGATTTAAGAGAAAAAGCGTTTTCACAAATAGTGCACAAGATGTTGATACAGTAGGCTATTTAAATGCCACCAAAGATGAATCTTCTGATACTGTCCAATATGACCCCCCCCCCCCCCTCCCATATCCTCACATATCCTCACATCCCTAAGGAAATAAGCAAGATACCAGAGTGCTTGTGTCAGCAACCACAGAGGATATAAAAAGAGACTTGTAGATGAAGACGAGGGAGAAGCGTTGTTCGTCCATCCTTGTCGATCCATCTGCAAAACATCCCCCATTTATCTTGTTTGTCATTTACACCCGTTTCCCTGACATTTTTATCAATAATGCCACCTTTTCCATTTTTCACTCAGGGTCTCTGGTGCACATTCTCTCCTCCCCTCCTTTTCCTCTTTCTTCCTGCTTTTCTTTTGTTGTTCTCTGGATCTCTTACTCTCTCTATCTCTCTCTCAGGCTGAGGAAGAGGAAGTTCTCCTGCTTGCTTGCCTGCTCTTAGCAGTGAGCTGTGATGACTCAGAAATGCATGGAATGCATGCATACAGCCCACAGTCCAAGGCTAGACAAATACCTCCAGCAGACCTACAGAAAAGGAAGGAACGCTAAGGAAGGAAGGTGGAGAGGGAGAGACACTGAGATGTGACTGAGAAAGAGAGATGGAGAGATAGAGAAAGACAGAGAGAGAGAGAGAGAGAGAGAGAAAAAGAATATGAGGGTATATGAGAGGTTAGTTTTGGGGTTAACCCTGCTTCAGCAAAGAAGGGGAGATTAATATCATATAAGACAAGGATAGACAGATAGATGGAGAGAGAGAGAGAGAGAAAGAATGTGAATGCACAAAGGAATTTTGCTTTGGGGTTGTACGCTTCGAGTCCCAGGGAAGGGGAGATTTCACAGCATCACTCTTCTCTGCCCACTTGATAAAGACCAGACCACATTCGGTGGTCAGCAGGACATCGTGTCGTGCGTCTCCACACCTGGGGGCTCCGAGGTGCGGCTCGGACGTGCTGAAAGGGCCATTTGTGTGCTGCTGGACTGCTGTGCGTCTGTTGCCCTGCCCCTGGGTCTGCGTCTCTAATGAAGCCCAGGGCCCTGTCCCATTCTGGGGGAGAGAGCTTGTCTCTAATAAAGCTTGTCTATTTTCACACACTCAGATGACGAGCACAAGCGAGCCAGTGTAGCCTTCATTTTCCTTTCAGCGTGCAGAGAATGAGCAGCAGCACAAAGTTACCTTTGTAAGCCTATCCACATAATCATCTGGCTGTTGCATGTGCGCGTGTGTGTGTGTGTATGTGTATGTGTGTGTGTGAGTGTGAGTGTGAGTGTGAGTGTGAGTGTGTGCGAGTGAGTCTGAGTGTGTGCTTCTCAACAACGAGGTCGTCCTTCAGAGACACGCGAAGCACAGAGGCTTTAAAAAAAGACAGAAGTAAAAAAAAGAAGAAAGAAAAAAAGTAGCAAGGGAGAGGTTTTCATGAAACTATTGAGCCCATCACGCTGTCTTCATTTTCCCTCCCTCCACACTCCCCCCCCCCCCTCTCTCTCTCTCTGTCTCCCTCCATTTTCTCTCCTCTTTTTTTGGGTCGTCTGCTGAGCTCCTTCATGCAAAGCGAGCTCCTCTCTCGTCTCTTCTCTCTTCTCTCTGTGCTGCCGTCGGAGTGAAATATTTTCATGTTCTGTTTGGCCTGGCCGGCTCTTTTGGAGCGCTGGGCTGGGCTGGGCTGAGCTGCGCGGGGCCCAGGGCCCGAGGCCAGGGCAGGACGCAGCGGCTGGCTGGGCGGCATGTCAAAGGCCCTGTGATCACCACCTCGCTCAGGAGTCTGCCAACCCACGCCACTGCACTGCACTGCACTGCACGCCTTCCTCCACCCAGCACTGCCATCGAATACAGCTACTAACAGAGTAGTGATTTCCTCTTTTATTCGTGTTTTTTACAATTCTCTTTTTTCCATTTCATTTTCTATTCCTTTTGTTTTGGAGGGGGGGGGGGGGGGTAGTTACTCTTTGGATCATTATTTATTATTGATTATAAACAAGATACATCCTTTAGCATGTATTAAAAGTTTCATCAAAGAGATCAAATTATTGCCCTCCTCCCAATTAGCTACCCACCCACGAACTCTGAGCCATCCACTGATAAACAAAACAAACTTACTAATACATTTAATACTGGTTTAGAGTTGTCTACTCTAAACTGTTCTGCATGCTCACAATCTATGGGTATCCAAGGTGAAAAGCGTGTGTCACACACAAACACGTACATTGTGTGAATTCCATTGTGTGTGTGTGTGTGTGTGTGTGTGTGTGTGTGTGTGTGTGTGTCAGCTGTCACTGTCACTGTCAATTGTTGCAAACCTGGCAAATAACAGAAGAGCACCCATTCACATTCAATCCCGTGAAGTGCTTGGGGCTAAACCTGTATCTCAACCTGCCAGCGCCTCTGGCATCTATAAGGCATTTACATGTATGTACATTAAATCTGTCAATCCACATATAAATCCACAGATGACAGCAGAACTATATAACCGTGGTGAGTGTTTGAGGTTGAGCATTGCTGAAATGACACATAGCGTGCCACGATTCCACTTTTTATGCATGATCCACCCCGTGCAGGCACTAAATCACAATCTGATGACAATCTGACAGGACAGGGGGCTTATCTGAAGCTGTTTCTAATCGCGTGTTAAGAGATCAGCTGGGATGATTCCCACAAGTCCACTTTGTGGAGGACACATGGACTCAGCTCATCGGTCATCATCCAAATCCAGTCCCAGCCCTCTCCACCAGTGAGGGAGGACAGCGCAAAAAGAATCTCTGCATGAATCTCTGCATGCGCAAAACGTCTCCGTATAATCTCATTTTTAATCAGAGTTGATTACGATGGGCCGTTAAACATATGACCTCATATCGACTCTGAAAACTCCCCCCTGATGGATAAACAAAATGAAGCACAGTCAGAGAACAACTCTCTAAGACTCGTTCGCAACTGATTGGACACAAAAGCACCAGCTCTCTCTCTCATATGCACAATAAAGAAAATAATTCATGGCCATGAGCCCCATATCAGCTCTGAGTCTCGCAGACTTCTCTGAAAATTGGAAATAAAGCAAATCTATTCTAAAAGAGTAACTTACTAATAACAGAAATAAAAATCAATGCCTCAATCCAACCAGAGAGTCAGTTTGCTTTTTGATCAATATTAGAGAGGCCTTTCTTAGCTCAATGAAAGCAAGCCAAAATGGAACCTCCATTGTTTTTGACCTTTAGGTAACACTATGCAATATTGGTTTGTGTAGAGCCAATCCCAATCTTAATATCATTGCATAGGGGGGTGGTGTAGAGTGGGGTGGTGGTGGTGGTGGGACAAGAACAGAGAGGTCAGTTATCACAGCGTCCATTTGCGCCCCTTAATATTAAGAGCTGAGTCCGCCCACAGGCACGTGGGGGGTTGAGGGAGCTGACAGACTACCTGAAAGAGGACTTTATGCACGGACTCATGGGCCGTGAGCAGGGCTGTGCCAAAACCAACCAAATGTATTTCTATTAAGAATCCCCTTTGTTAGCACTTTCAGTAAGAGAGGTGGGGGGTGGGGGTGGGGTGGGGTGTTGGTGGAGGTTGAAGAGCTGAATAGCAATTGGGTGAGGGGCTGAAAATCAAACTCCATTAAACATTTAGTGAGAGAATTTACGGCCTGGTCTGTCTTCCGTGACACGCGAGGTGAAAGGAAGCATAGAATTGGTGCTGAAAAACAAATTGAGCACAAGATATATAGGGGAATCCACAGAGAAAGATAGACAGAGAGAGAGAGGTAGAGAGAGGGAGAGAGAGAGAGAGAGAGAGAGAGAGAGAGGGAGACAGAGAGATAGAGCACATGACAGAGTGCAGCACAAAAATGACTTATCATAATTTTGCTCCATACAGGAAAAACTAAAGGTGTGAAAAAGGTGACAGAAAAGGCCCACGTGTGTGTGCTCTGCCTCCCCCTATTCATCAGCTGTGTGGCCACTAAATCCTGGCACTGTGAGCTGTAGACAAACAAAGAGCGCTCCCGTGGACTAATTGTAATCACACTGAGAGCGCCCGCAGGCCAAAGAAGTAGAGATTTTTTACATGCAGGATCCTTTTAATGGCATCCATGTCATAAACTACAAGCAGGAGAGGCTCATTTCTCATCCACCACGCTGTCAGCAGCCCGCCTGCTGAGAGATTGATCCTTCTTCACGTCCCCTTTTGTTTGCGCTTGCATAAACTACCAGATATCGTGCTTCGAAACTGGGAAGAAAGTATAGTTTCAGCCGTTGCCGATGTTAATGGGGAAATGCGCCGCACTGCCTGACTGCGTGTGCGCACACGTCGGTGAACTCGTTGACTCACCATGCGGCAGCAGCTGGAGAGCCAAAAATCTCCGAGCTTTTCCGAGCCCCGAGCCGAGTGGAGTTCCCTCAAAAACCCCACGTTGTGTTTCATCGAAAAATTTAAGAGCTTTCAAAAGGCTGCCACTCTGGGTAACCCAGGCCTGGCCCTGGCTGGTGGTCCCGTACATCAAACGGAGGACGGAGGCCAATCAAAGAGGCACTCCGCTGCAAAATAAAAGGCTTCGCTGCCGAAGGAATGTTTCGGAGCTGGTTCCCCTCCAAAGGCCTTGCTAAGCGTTTCCTTTGCCCGTGTAAACAAGGGGCTCTTTCTCTGGTGCCCTGCTCTCTAGCAACCCCCCACCCTCCCCTCGACACACACACACACACACACACACACACACCTCATCACCCCTCTCAGCCTCCCTGCTCACCATACAGAGGGTCAGTGAGCCCCTGCCTGTGACCTGGGGGTGGGGGCTCTGCTAGTGATGGTGGAGGTGGTGGTTGTGTTAGTGTTGACGGAGAGAGTGTGTGTGTGTGTGTGTGTGTGTGTGTGTGTGTGAGTGTGTGAGTGTGTGAGTGTGTGTGTGTGTGTTAGTGTTAGGAGGGGGGGGGGTTAGTTTAGTGGAACAAGAAGAAGCCAACAAAAGGCTCTCATCTACATGGCCAACTCAGTGCACTTAATGACGCGTGACCAAGTGGAGGGAGACCCAAACTGTAAACACACAAACACTGACACGCAGAGCGCCAACAGCAACATCGACAGGCACGCACACAAACCAACACACACACACACACATATATACACACACACACCCAGGCACGCACACAAACCAACACACACACACACACACATATATACACACACACACCCAGGCACGCACACAAACCAACACACACACACACACAGATATACACACACACCCAGACACGCACACAAGGCTCCTTCTACAGGCCAGCCCTTCACCCAAGGCAAGAGTACAGAGGAGTCTGCTCTCCGCTCTCCGCCTGTTAAACACACATACAGTGAGGGGCCTCAAGACAAAACCTTCACCTCAGAACTTCCCCTCTGGTGTTTGTGTGTGTTTGGTGTGTGTGTGAGTGTGAGGGGGGGGGGGGGGGGGGGGGCTAGATTGTCCAACATACACAGCTGTCTGTCTCTTATATAACTCAGCTGGCAGAGTACCACACAGCCCGAGAAGAAACTGATCCCTCTTCTCCTTGTGCCTGAGCCAAAAGGCATAACACACCTCTGCATAGCCTCCTCCTCCTCTTCCTCCTCCTTCCCTCTCCACCTCTGTTTCAGCCCCTAACCCACGCTAGCTGCTAGGCTAGCCCTCTGAGCTAGCAGCCCCGCTGCAACCCTCCACCAGCCAGCCGGCCACCTCCGACAATCTTGCTATTGTTCACAGGTGGGCATTGCTTCTGCCAGCATGCGGGTTATTTATAAAAACAGCCATATATATAGAGAGAGAATGTGTGAGTGTGTGTGTGTGTGTGTGTATGTGTGTGTGTGTGTGTGTGTGTCTCTGTGTGTGTCTGTTGGAGGGGGTGTTTAGGGTTCCTTGAAGAGTTAGAGGACATGGGGGGGGGGGGGTTGCCCTCATATCTGTCAGTACTAATATTTGTTAAGACCACAGCCTAAACTCTGACACGTGTGCACTTGGCATTTCAGAAGGTTCTAGAGGAGCCTAGAGGAGCCTTTTTTTAAAAAAGGAGTCAGGAGTCATTTGAAGGTGATGCTGAGTCTTGTGGCTAGTCTTAGTGTGCGGGGCCAGGCCCAGCAGGTACTGTACCTACTGACACTGAGGTGGCCCTCAGCGCTGCCTCCCTCCCTCCTGCCCTCCACACGCTCAGCCCTAATGGATGCAAATCCAGTGCAAATTACACTCATTTCAAATAAATACTAGGCTGTAATTCAGACATGCTCTCACACACAAATACACCTGATACACACACACACACACACACACACACACACAGACAGAATTACACACTCACCCAATTACACAAACACCACTGATACACACCGACATACACACAAAAGATATACACACAGACACAAACAGGAACACAATGCTTTAAAAAGTAATGCCTGGGGGTACAATGGTGAAGACCTACCTGACAGTACTATCATTAACAGAATAGGAATTCTGGGGGGGAAACTTCAGTGAAGGTCACAAAGCAGACTTGCAGAGCTTCTTTTGGCAGCCCTGTGTGTGTGTGTGTGTGTGTGTGTGTGTGTGTGTGTGTGTGTGTGTGTGTGTTATCTGGCAGGCAGTGGGGCTGGGGTGGCCTAGTCCTACTTACGCTTGGTGCACCGCTGTGATCCCGGGGCCTTGCTCCATCCGTGGCAGCACTGCCCTCCACAGACATTCACCCTGCAACAGCAACCAGAGCACGTGGTCAGATGCATACGAAAGACGAGTCCCCAAACACAAACACACACACACACACGGGCGAGCTATACACATAAACACCAACTAAACACACACACAGGCACACAAATAACCATACCAATACACATACTTATAAACTAAATACACCCATTTAGATGAATTATAGACACACAGATACATATACAACACACACACACACAAACAATGCTGGTGGCCTCTTCTGACCAGCTGGCCACAGAGCCACCTCCCTGTAGTGGCTCTGGTTCCTGATCTGGGCTCTCATCTGATCTCTCTCTCTCTCTCTCTCTCTCTCTCTCTGGGTGAACTCTGGGTGGCTGTGGCCTCCGCTGGGCATGGTTCCCACAGTAATAATCATAGCGCGGAGACTAGGCTACATTCAGCGCTGCAAGTGGCATCCTGCAAACTGAGCCCACGCTGGTAAAAACAAACAGCACGGAGAACTCGAAAAGATGGAAACGTGAACCAATAAAAATGGTGATTTGGAATTAGAGCAACAAAAAATAATCAAAGGTTGTGGTGGAGTTTTATATTGCTTTGTTTGTTTCCTTTATCCAATCATTCCGATACATGCAACTTGTTTCTACCATGTACGTTGCAGAATATTGTTACAATATGTATGACAGAAAATAGCTAATTAGCTAATAGCTAGTAAATATATATATATATTATATATATTTATATATATATAGGGTTAGAAATTCAGAGGAGTGTCAATGTCAGTAGCCTAACTAAAGCACTTGAACTTGGGAGCTTGATCATTACCTCGGTCACTTTGCCCACATAAATGTATTATGAATCACATGGTAAATGCATTTGACTATTTGCTGAAAGTTATGTGTAGCTTTCAGAAAACTATAATAGAAACGTAGCCTATTTTTGTAGAGCGTTATGCAGTCGTTCAGTTACCGGTAGAAGTGGGACACAAAAGTTTCAACGTTCACTCGCAGGAAAAAGAAACTCACTGCACTCTACTCCTTACCCTGATACTTTAACTTGTTGACTTGTATGTCTGACGATCTGTTGCTGCGTAAACTGTTGCTGTGTGTCCTGTCGGAGCGGGATACTTTGGGTCGCCTGACTGCCCATCCTGCGGGTTCGAACCTGGCCGCCGGCGAAGCTGGCCGTCAGTTCGACATTGTAGGTTTGCGGCTGTCCCGCGGCTCCTGAGCGGGATGAAATTGAGCTCACATGCACCCTGTCCGTACCGCTCGGTCCCGGTTGCAACACGTAGTATCTCCTAAAGCCGCTCTGATCCATGGATACAAACGCCGGTGAAATTAACAAACCTATGGAAAACAAAAGGTTCCATCTGATCCAAGCCATATCCATTCACGATCCTCTTAGAATCCTACGAGGAGAAACTTTTGCAGAGGAAAAAGTTAGACGTTGAAAGCTGATTACAAATGCGATGTCCGTTTGGGGGATATTTGAAAATTTATTAACTCCAAGTTAACGCAAGTGGGAAAAGTACGGTAGAAGTAGTCCTAAAAGTAGTCATTTACTCTTCGCTCATGTTATACCACACAAACTTTAGAAAAGAGACCATTACAATTCTAAATACAGTAGGCTAAACTCCGACGAAATAAAAAGGTGAAAACCAAAATAACAAAAAAGCGCTACAACCGCGCGAGAAAACTATACAGAGCAGCGTCTTATTCCAGAGATGCGGAGCTGGGCAGCAGATGTTAAGGCTGCTATATGCCTATCGAGTGTGCAGATGAGATCGAAAACTGTTTTAAAAAGTTTCCCTGTGTGTGTAAGGGCAGGAGTTAGTGTGTCAGACTCGAGCAGCCAATCTCAAGCAGACATGACGTCAGGAATGGGACTTCTTATTGGGACACACATGTAGGGCTGAACCCTGAAAAGTTTGGCATGCCTCTTCAAAAAATCCTATAGAAGTTCAATGACTGATCGGGTATCAGAATCGACTTTTGAAAAAAAGGTTATTGAGAAGTAAGGCCTGCGCAACTTGCGAGTTCACCTTGATTGGGCGCAATGGCTCGTCATATAGCTTAGGCGTAAATGTTTCTACAATTAGTTTGTATATTAGTTATAACTTAGACAGAAGTGTCTACTCACGTCGAGACAGAGTGTTATTATCATACCTAAGAAAGAGACAGGTCAAAACGGTTTCTTATAGACTGCAGCATGTAGCCTATGGGCTTATTTTATTTATAAGGTATTTCTTGTGCCAGCATGTTTATTTATTGTTGGCGGATGCTGTCATCCCAATTTGAATGCCTTGTTTGTTATTTTGGTCATGACAGCTATGCTGGAACTTTAGTCTCGGAATCAACAGGCGCCATTAAACAGTTATAGTTTTAAAATAGCTCACATCCGCTGTTGCGCTACTATTTTACTAACAATAAACATGGGCAGGCCAACTACGGCATATGCAATGACCATTCTGAACTCAGGGACTAACTCCTAAATCCTGTTCTTAAGTCACTGTCCTGCTAGACTCTCATTCAGCTGACTTACCAGCGACCCCTGGGTACTAAATTGCTGGGCGGTGACGCACGCGCTTCACGTTCCTTTCAAGAGAGCGGAGATGCCGGCAGGCCCACAAGGGAATCCATTAGGATGTGGTTGTAAAAGAAGCGCAAACACAATGACAGATGAGCGCATTTAGTTTATTCCGCTGAAGTAGACAATCATACAGGTATTTCTAGACGTAACAGGACTGTGCTGTGGTAATTGGTCTAGACTATGCAGCACTTGTTTTAACAGAGGACTGCTAAAATGTATGTTGATTAGGGAGATTATTAAATGCCTATAATGGTTGTCTGTGATAATGATAATTTCTGAAACATTTTGTAAATGTAAATGCTTATTTTATAAACACAATGTAAATGTTGTTGTAATTAGCTTAACACAGAGATGGGGCATTAAGGTTTCTTTGGAGTGTAGGTACTTAATGACAATGAATGTCATGTCTTCTTGATTGGTATCTATGTGGTTTTCAGTAAGGCATTTTGAAGGAGTAACTATGATAGCATACAAAAATGCATATTGTGTCATGTTTCTACATAAAATCAGTATGCAATGCCAACAGTGCACTGTACTTGCATTCTTAGTGCATTTTCAGAACAGATGATTCTATGATACTGATCAGTAAATGGACACCTCTTACGTTGACAGAGCAACAGAAATGCAGACGGTCCTCAAGTTGTATCTTGACTGCAACCAGAAAAATCAAAGGCCAACATTTGATACCAGGTAGGTTGCTAAGTAGAGAAGACTTATTCATGACTATATATTGCTTTATATAACTACTGTATGAGTAGATAAGGGTTTGCAACAAAGCAACTGAAACAGTGTAATATACACTTTATATAAAGTGTAACCAAATTAGTGTTGCACATGTTATGTTGTACTATGGCTTAGAATAAAATATACAACTTCATTAATTTACTTTGGTTAAGGGTATGATAACTTATGGTTTCATTCCAAACTACAAATAAAGCCACTGAACTCATATGTTTGGCTATTATGTATGTGGTCCTAAGAATGGTGGCACATCCAAAAATAACATCCAGAAATAGCAGCATTCACAGAAGAATTAGATGCAAACAGGTTAGAGAACAATTTACACCCCACGAAGTTTTCAACAGCACAATTTGGCATCAGAGGAAAAGGGCGACCCTGGAGCAATCCCATCTCTATTTCTCCCCAGTGAAGAGCACCCTCCCTGGGAAGGTTGGCTTAGCTGCCTCCTGAAGACAGAGTGACAAGGAAAGGCTAAAGTCAGCACAGATCGAAAAGATGCTACAGAAAAGCCCGGGTCATAAACCAGAAGTGGCTGCAGGAGAGGGTCCTCTGCCTCGCCGAGGACATTCCAGAATTCTCCATCACACCACAGGGAGCGTGTCGCTGCCCGCCACCTCCATCACTCCTTCCCTCCCTCCATTCACTTTTCTCTCTGTATTTCTTTATTTCTCTTCTTTTACTCTACTGCACACACACTCCTTCACTCTCTCCTTTTCTCGCTCACTCTCTTTTTCTCTGAGCAACACTTTCATGGCTCAGTGCCTCTCTGGTGATGAACAGACGTTCTGGCCTGTCTTGATGTCTATAAAGCCTTTATATTTTCCCCAACCATGCCTCCATTTTTCATCCCCCTTTCGTCTCCCCTTCTTACACGCCGTCTAGAAGACTCCATGCATGGCTTTTTTTGTACGTGTGTGCGTGTCCGTTGATAAATTCTCATGTCTAGACTGTTCCTTTCCACTAAAACCATCATTTGTTGTCTATAGTGTTTCCCCGGCCAGACAGATGGTCCATAATGAATCATGAGCACTTACAACAAAGAAAGAATTTATTCTCATTATGGGCTGAGTGCAGTTGTGTCTAGTTACATAGTTGTATGATCTGTAAAACAAGGAAAAGGTGTCGCAATAAGTGTATAGAACAGATACTGCACAGAGCTTGGAGTAGCTAACCAGGTCATGTTTGGAGATATAGCACATGATGCAAACATCGCTAATGAGGACATACTCGGATCAGTACAACATGTTGTTTGTGTGTTATTCTGCTGTAGTATTTCTTTAATTGGTGTATTCGTTGTGCAGTCAGTCTCGTTTTGTCGTCTCCAGCAGATATTCTTCTGCATGGGAAACGCTTCAGAGTTCAGCAGCTCACTTGGTGATGCGCTTGTGTTGAAATATAAAAATAGAGGGTTACTAAGATTAAGGCTTCCAGGCGAGCAGACCCCGTCCTGCCGCCATCTTCCTTCAGTCTTGATTATCTTGACATGTCCGCAGCTTCCAGCGAGGGGCGGGGACAACTTGGCCAGAGAGGCGCGCTCATTGGCTGCGCAGCTGGGTGCTCAAGTCTTGCAGCTCTTTGATTAGCTGTTCAAGCTTTTTGACATCATCGCTCAGGTCTGCCTGGATCTCCCCTGTGACCACATCTGTGTACAGTTGCTGGAAGGGAATTGACAAAAGAATCTTGAGCGCACAAGGTGAAACCATTCCCTTTATAAAGACTTTACCTTCCCACATTATCTGAGGCTTAAACTCTAGTGAATAAAAATCTTAGAGATCTTAAATAATAATTTACGAGACAATCCATACAGACGTGAAGGAATAGGCCTGAAATAATTTTGGATGCTGATATGAGTCACTGATATGACTTCAATGGAAGATCAACAGATGTTCAATTAATTCAATGAAGCTAATACATTACTCATAAATCTAATTTAAATCAATATGAGTAAAAATGGTTTGCTAATTGTGCGTATTGCTCTGGGTGTGGGCAGGGCTGAAGCAGACTGGCCGCTCACCTTGGCTTTGGTGGTCAAACTCTTAAGGCTGAGACGCGAAGAGTTCAGCATCTGCATCGCTTCCTGGTGGTTAGTCTTTGTCCTACAACAGCTGAGAGAGACTACATGGCGTGTGTGTGTGTGCATGCGTGTGGGTGGGGGGTTGAGAGAAAGAGAGAATGTGTGTGTGTGTGTGTATATATGTGTGTGTGTGTGAGAGAGAAAATGTATGTGTGTGTGTGTGTGTGTGTGTGTGTGTGGGGGGGGGGGGGGGGGGGGGGGGGATGAGAGGAGAGGAATAGAAACAGAAAAGAAGAAAAAAAGACAAAAAGAGCATCAGCATTGTCAGAGGGCAGTCTCTGCCACCCCGAGGCCATGACGGTGCTACTGACCGCAGAGGTGCCACCGGACAGAAGGGTCAGGTCCCAGAGGTCAACCAAGGTCAAACCACTTTCTGGCCAAAAGCGACCCTGGGTGACCTGAGGGACACGTGCTCTGCCTGACCTACAGGCAGAGGTCCACCATTAAGCCATTAGAGGGAGGAGTGAGAGGGACGCGAGTCAGGGCAGCGGAGGAGGGTGGACTGGGCCAGCGGTCTCCTCCGGTGGGCTACTGAGTGGAGCCAACACCCGACAACGACACACACTCACTGGGCCATGCATTCCTCCGACCGGCGAAAACCCAGACAACCAAGAGAGTGTGTGTAAGCATGTGTAAGCGAAAGAGAGCTACAGAGCCAAAGTCAGAGTGTAAACGAGAGTGTTTTGTCTTTGTGTCTCCCGACAATTAAATGTGTGTGTGTGTGTGTGTGTGTGTGTGTGTGTGTGTGTGGAGCTGCATGTCTGTGTGCACATTTGAGGGAAATTCTGGAGAAAGAATGTATGTGTGAGTGTGTCAGATGGTGTGTACAGTATATGACAGAGACAGTGTGTGGCATGGCTGTGTGTGTGTGTGTGTGTGTGTGTGTGTGTACTGTATGTGCATGCGTGAGTGTGTCAGAGGGTGTGTGCATATGACAGAAACAGTGTGTGGTATGGCCGTGTGTGTGTGTGTGTGTGTGTGTGTGTGCGTCTCTTGCCTCATTCTGCCCTGCACTCACCACTGTCTCAGCTGTCCCTGAGAAACCAAATTAACCTAGTGCCGTGCCCTTTGCTAAACTGCTGCTCAATCACCGCCGCCATCACCACAATCATGTGATCAAAATGTCATGCTTTCTCCGAGCCCAGCTCGCTAAGGCGCAGCTCATCCCTGACACGCTGAAGAGTGACCACAAGAGCGACAGAAACAATGCTCTAGCACACACCCAAACACACACACACACACACACGCAATGGGAACAAACAAACAAGACACAATACAGTCTAAATAAACAGTGGAGTATTAACTGCAAGGTCTGCAGGCGCTGGACTCTCTTTAAGAGGCCACTGCGGTGTGGGCCGAGGGGAAGGGTGAGGACGACGGCCGCGTTCAGAGGGACGGCTCGTGCGGCTGTTTACCGCCGGCCTTTATCTGGCCGGCACACGCGAGGAAGGAGACAAGCAGCACAACAACAAAAAGACGAGACTCCACCTTCGTTTGTTCCGCTCCCTCTCTCTCTCTCTCCCTCTCCCTCTCTCTGCAGACGGGGGAAAGGTCAGAGTCTCGTGATTAATGGGTTGGTGTCGCCTTTGCAGCCGCTGCTCTTCATCCTTACCCTCCTCTTCCTCAGACTACAAACTCCAAACAAGCCAGTGTGTGTGAGTATGTATGTGTATGTGTACTGTATGTGTGTGTGTATGTGTGTGCGTATGTGTGTGTGTGTCAAAGCGCCTCTGCTTGGGGGTGTGTGTGTGTATGTGTGTGTCAGAGCGTCTCTGCTTGGGTGTTTGTGCGAGAGTGTGTGTGTGTGTGTGTGTGTGTGTGTGTGTGTGTGTGTATGTGGGGAAATCTGAATGAGGTGGGCAGGGCGCGGTGAGTCTCGTTGAGCCGTGATCCATTAGCACGGCCGGCCCCTCTTTATAAATCATTAAGATGGAAACACCCGATCACTCACACACAGTCAGTCATTTTCTCTCTCTCTCTCTTTTTCATACACAAACACACACGAATGCCTGCCTACCAACACGCCTGCTCGCACTCTCCTGAAGGACACAAGGGCAGCCGAGATGGGCCCCTGTGATCTGTATGACGAGGTGAGAAATGCTGTGTGTGTCTGTGTCTGTGTGTGTGTGTGAATGCATGTATGGATGTATGTGTGCTTATGTGTACATCTACTGTACATATCCTGTGTGTGTGTATGTGTGTCTGCATGTCATTGACCCTATGTGTTGGCTCCTTAACAGCACAGTAACACACAGGAAGTGAAAGTGCTCCCTCTTCCTCTCTCCCTGCCTCACTCCCATTACCATTCCACATGTCCAGCTCCAGCAGCAGCAGCAGCAGCAGGAGGCCCCATTCTCTCTGCTGATGTTTTATTCAGTGTGTCTCCCCCCAGCCCAGATAAGTGAGAGGGATAAAGAGAGAGAGAAGAGAGAGAGAGAGAGAGAGAGAGGAGCAAGGGAGATAGTGATACAGAAAGAGTGAAAAAAGGGGGAAGGGAGTAAGAGAGAGAGAGATGAGAACAGAGATGGAACAATGGAATATGAGAGATTGAGTAAGCGAGGGAGCAAGCCATACAGAAAGACAACAAGAAAAAAGGGAGAGAGAGAGAGAGAGAGAGAGACAGAGACACTGGCTGAGTGGGCCTCCTGCAGCTCTGAGCAGGAGCAGGGCGGTGGCGTAGCGTCTGCATCCCCTGCCACGCTGGGGCTCCTTCAGCGCTGAGCGAGGGCACTGGGCTTCCCGTCTCCCCCCAACCAAACCCTCGTCTCCCACCTCCTCCTCCTCCACCTCCACCACCTCCTCCTCCTCTCGTAGCTTTCATCAATCACCCGTCTCTCCGCAAAGGGCTCGGACGGCGTGGCATTAAGAGTGATGGAGTGACCTGTGCTGCCGCTGCTGCTGCTGCCCCTGTGCACCTCTCCACCTCCAGCTGGTGTGTGGTGAGCGTCCTGGCGCATAATGCAGGTGGGTGCTACACATTGATGGTGGTTAGCGAGGTTCCCCCTTCACTGTGAAGCGCTTTGAGTGTGGAGAAAAGTGCTTTATAAATGTAATGTGTTGTTGTGTGTTATGTGTTGCATCACACGTCTGCCTACTTCACCCCCCCCCCCCACCACCACCTAAACTCAGCTGAATGTCCCTCCTCAGCCCCCGCCCCCCCTTCATCCCCTCTCCGCTCTCTCCTCCGTGTTCATTGTCACCCTCCTCACCTCGCAGCGGAGGCCACTTCGGCTGCGTGCCAACACACACACACACACACACACACACACACACACACACACACACTCAGCGTTCTGTGCGCTAGCATACTAATACCCAGGAAATGGAGATCACATTTACATTCCTGAGATCTGGAAAGAGTGCTTGGCGCAGTGGCCATCAAGCATACACTCTTGCATACGGTTTGAAAAAACAGCCTTTGTGTGTGTGTGTGTGTCCAGGCTATCCAAAGTCTCATCTAAGTGAATTGGAAACAGAACATTGGGCAGCGCAGTGTCCAGAAACCTCTGAGGGCAGGTGAACGGCAGCCAGGGCAGAGATGATTGGCTGAGGATGTAGTGATTGACGGCTGTGGGGCGGGACTCACTCACCGTTGGCCATGTGCCGGCTTTGGTCATCACCTCTCTGAAGGTGGTGAGGTCCTTTTCCCAGCCACTCGCCTGCGTCTCACACCGATGGGCCTTAGTCAGGAACTGCAGAGCCTGACAGACAGACAGACAGACAGACAGACACACACACACATATTACATTACAGATGAAAATGGAAGTTAGACAATTGACCTAACAAGACCACAGACTTCTGGTCTGGTACATGGCTTTAAATATATAGGTATATATTTATATACCGTATTTTCCGGACTATAAGTCGCACTTTTTTTCATAGTTTGGCTGGTCCTGCGACTCAGGTCCAACATATATATTTATATATATATATATATATATATATATATATATATATATATATATATATATATATATATATATATATATATTTATATATATATATGTTTTTTTCCTCTTCATGACACATTTTTTGACTGGTGCGACTTATACTCCGGTGCGGCTTATAGTCCAGAAAAATACGGTATATATATAAAAGCCTCAAGTCTGGCTGACAAAAGGAATGGTGGGGGGATCAAATGATGAGTGGGTGAGGTGAGGGCTTATCACTGGCGCTGGAGACGTGATTAAAGAACGTCTTCATCAACGGCCCATTACGCATGCACTTCATCTGCGTCGGGCTTATACATCACCCTCCCTGCTTCCCCTGCCGAGGCGAGCCGCACTCAGCCCCCACCACTCACGCCGTCAGCCATCAGTTATTAACGAGCCTATTAATAGGCCATTAATGCAAACGGAGGCTGGTGGCCATTATTGAGTTTTATGGTCGGCCGTTTGTTCGCTACATTCAGAGATATGAACAGTGACACAAATGACGACCTTTTTACTTGATCATGCACAGAGACTATTAGCGCATACTGTTCTGTCATCTGTAAGTTGGGCTAAAGCTGAGAAGAACTTATCAGGTAGATTTTTTGAGATGGGAAAGCCTAATGACGAAGTGTATGAATACCCTGGCTTGAAGCTTAGGCAGAATGCAGATTAATATCGGTTATGTATCTTCATCTGTCAAATTTGGACTCAAGTCCTTTCAGAAATTAAACATGGCCAAGCAAAAGCTCTGAAACCCTGTTGCACAATCAGATGGTGGTTTGTGACTAACTTTCTCATTGTCCTCTGCGTTGTTGCTCTGTCCGTCTCCATAGAGACGGGCATAGATCCGCCATAGTTGGGCGTCGGTGCTGCAGCAGGAAGTGACCCGGCCCAAGAGTTCCTTCAGCTTGGACTTGTGTGTGGAGGCTTGGGCGCCTTGGTTATCTGTCAAGTCCTCCACCACCGCCCGCACCAGAACCTCCAACACCTGGAGAACACACACACACGTGATTAATACAACAGGCGCCGCCAGTCAACAGTCAAAATACACCAACACAACCATGACACAAGAAAGCATTCACTATAAATGTGTCAACTTGATATGTAGGCGACAGACATAGTATGGCCAAAAAAACTGGAACAAATTCAAAGGTGTGCAAATAATAATGAAAGTGAATTGACGTGTAAAGAGTGCATCACAATAGTAAAATCAACCAAGCAGTGGTATAATCATATAGAACACAAGCACATAAAGATGAGCATTTCATCACAATCCTCAGTGGCTCGTACACGGTGGAGGCGCCCAGGCCTGCTGACAGGCAGGGCCCATCCTCACAGATTAAAGTCCAGTGCAGTAAGCGCATATTCACACTGATCTAAGCTACACAGCATCATCATATACAGCAACACTTAAGCTTTGATGAGAAGTGAGAGAGTAGTCGTCTTATTCAATATTTGCGCTTACTTTGATTTGGACCATTGAGCATTACAGCAGCAAAGCTACTCGAGCTCATCATGGAAAAAGATACTGTCGTCCATATATATGGCCTGCACATGTATAGTGCATGCATAAAGGTTATGCATATTTTATAGAGCACACGCAGCGAGGTAAAGCCATACCAAGAATGAGTTAAACGCGCATGTGCTCCATCACACATTTTTAGGGGACAGTTTTGTAGGACAGCCACCGGACAGGATTCTCAGTCACCCTAATGTAAGTCACAGACACATACGCACAGACACACACACACACACACACAAAAATCTCTGCTGACTGCCATCTGTGAGATATTTCACACTGGCGCTGTTTCCTCGCTCGCTTTCGATTTCGAGTCACACTCGGATAAACGCGTGGCATTTCCCCCTCGCTCCCCGTGCCATATGGTTGGCACCGGCCGAGTGCTGAATAGTAACGCCGCTCGTTCTGGAGCGTGCTCTAACGATGGACCAAGGGTTTTGGGAACCGCATCCGAGCCGGCACAGGGCCAACCGTGAGCCGACACAGCACGATTCACCGCACGATTGAAACAACATGGACTAAGAGCCCTGGGCAGTAAGGAAGGGCAGGACAACACAGATTGAGCCAGTCTTCTCTCCCTCCCCTCCTCCATCCTCCTCTCACTATCCATCTCTCTCTCTCTCCCCCCTTTCTCTCTCCCTATCTATCTCTCTCTCTCTCTCTCTCTCCCTATCTATCCCCCCCCTCTCCCTATCTCTCTCTCTCTCAGGACAACACAACACACATTGAGCCAGTCTTCTCTCCCTCTCCCTCCCCCTCTCCCTATCTCTTTCTCTCTCTCTCCCTCTCCCTATCTCTTTCTCTCTCTCACCCAGGACAACACAACACACATTGAGCCAGGCTTCTCTCTCCCCCTGTCTCTCCCCCTCCCTCTCCCTATCTCTTTCTCTCTCTCCCCCTCTCCCTATCTCTTTCTCTCTCTCTCCCTCTCCCTATCTCTTTCTCTCTCTCTCCCAGGACAACACAACACACACTGAGCCAGGCTTCTCTCTCCCCCTCCTCTCCCCCTGTCTCTCCCCCTCTCCCCCCCCCCCCCACCTCAAGCCCCTTCTACCTCACTCTGTACTGAGAGTTTGGACATGAGGGGAAAAACTACATTCCCAGATCTCCAAGAGAAACAGTTTGCACTCGCTACAAAGAAGGGCTCAGGAAACTCAGCTGGAGACGATGGACGTCTAGGACATGACATACACACAGGTGTGTTTTATGAAACTAGTGAAATGGCCAAGGTACTGTCGCAGTAGGGTAGCCTCCTGCACAGTAAATTCAGGGATCGACTAAAAGATCATACCTGGCAACTTCAATTTATAAACTATACGTTTCAGATAACAAATCCAAAAAAGGTTTAAATACTGCAATAGAGTAAAGGCCTTGGGATCGTTCCACTGCAGTCCCCATGCAGAGGAGAGGTCTCTTACATGGGAAGGAGCGGAGCGGAGGAGCCTGGAGGCCATTCCTGTCTGTCTAGAGGAGGGGATCTATGGCATAGTCCTGCAGGAAACAGTGACCATACTGGTCTGCTGGCATGCCTGCACGCAACACCAAACCAAAACAGAACACAGCAGATGCAGAGTGAGGGTGGCAGAGACCTAACACACACACACACACACACACACACACACCGAGACAGACACACAGATGTCTGACTTTGGAAGGTAAGATGGTTTTGGCAACACTGTAGCACATGTTTCACAGTGCCACCTCGTGTTTCTAAACGTGCTTCTCATTTCACTTGCGTATGTCTATGCCTGTGTGTGTGTGTGTGTGTGTGTATGCCCCATGAATGCCCCTGTGACAGTGACAATGCATGTGTGTGTGTGTGTGTGTGTCCTGACTCCTGGCCATGAAGTGTGTGTAGGGGGGGGGTTCTGTTCTCTTTTGAAGGCTGTCCTGCAGCAAGCACTGGGGGCCTGTAAAAGAACAGCTTGAAGCACAGGTGTGTGCTGACTCAGTCCCAACTGTAATGCTGCTGCCGCCCTTCATCTGAGCGGGTGGTGATGGGGGTGGGGGTGGGGGGGCACCTCCGAAAACTCAACTTACAGCTTTACAAGAGGGGCCATCAGGACGATGGGGAGGCTCTGACAAGGCACAAGAAGTGTGTGTGAGTGTGTGTGTGTGTGTGTGTGTGTATGTGAGAGAGAGAGGAAGAAGAAAAAGAGAGAGAGGGAGAGAGAAATCACATTCAAGTTTGTGAGTTTGAGGGGGGATCCCAAACTCTTTCAAGTGTGTGTGTGTGTGTCGCCTGCCCAACTGCGATACAGAGCCAGATCCTCCCCCTCCCCCAAGCGTGTGTGGTTGTGCCAAGCACTTCAAACGCGGCTCAGAAACATTTCTACGCGAAGCACCAAACTTAATTAGACCATTAAGGACCCAACTCGCGCCGTTCTGACGTCAGCCCATCACGGTCAATACATTTATTAACTTCAAAATGAAACGCTTTCAAACTTCAAAAAGGTCATCCTCGCCCTGGGACGGCCGCGGAACACAAACACAGAAGAGCCCTGAGACGGTGCTGATCTTTTCACACAGTGCGGGGAAAAAAAAACACTGAAGTGGTCTTTTTCGCCTACTCTTTCTTGCTGACATTACACAAACTGGCACTGCATATAATCTGCTATAGCGCTAGTGCTAATTAGCGACGCTTTATCGAGAGTGAGGTGGCAACAGTTTCTGGAACCCCGTCCAACTGCCATGGAGCCACAGGCGACGTTCCAACGTGAAGCCTCCCTGTTCTGTGTGTACTCGAGGGGCCGGTTCTGTAGCGGTGCGTGGGAACACTGTCTGGCTCGGGTCATCCCAGAGCTCTCAAAAGAACCGGGAAGAACCTGGGAACTGAGTAGGCCGTCCACCCTTTTTGTTGCAATGGACATTTGTATCCTGACACACTCATGCAGACGACAGCCAGGCTAGTTGCTGAAACCCCCCCGTCCCAGTTCGCTCTCTTTATCAGTCAGATAGCTCCTTGTGTAAACACTGGAGCTTCTGCACTTCATCAGGGCCGGTCAGACATTTTGACCGCGTCTCATGGATATCTTGTGGCCAGACCCCTGCTACTGTGGCCATGCTTAAAGTGGGGTGTCTCTAAATACAGCAGACCCACTAAACTACACGAACAGTAAAGCTGAACTACCCTTCTGCATCCACATCTCAATAAGGTGGGGCTCTGTGTGTTAAACCACTGCACTGATGTTGCTTGCGTACGGATGGGAGAACTGGTGCAATGTTTTTCCTCCCCCATCATGTTTCTATTGAGTGTAAAATCAAAAGCATATGGTGTGTGTGTGTGCATGTGTGTGTGTATGTCTGTGTGGGAGGGAGCGAGGTATTTTTGCTGAAGCGTCAAGGTGAATCGAGGTTGATTCCGCCCGTCTGTTTGAGTCACTAAAATAACAAGCTTCCCCGTAGGGAACGAGGTCTTCCTTCTCTCCCACCCAATCTCTCTCTCTCTCTTTCTCTCTCTCTCTCTGTATTTCTCCCCACCACACACACACACACACACACATGCCCTTAAAGAAAACTACAGTCCCCCAAAGCACTTTGGAGGATGTGATGTGATCTCTTTTTTTGTCTGTATTCGCTTCACTCCCTGTAGGTAACAGATGAGCTGTCACCACAGACCCCCACCCCACCCCCCACTCACACACATAAAGGCTCTCAGCACGAAGCAGCGTCCTTTACACTTCCTCATATCAAAACGCTCGTTCCACTACCTAGTCATTCACCTGTAAAAAGGACCCTCCCCTACTTACTCGGGGTTGGGGGGTGGGGGGGGGGGGGGGGGTTGTGGAGGGGATGGACTCACCCCTCACTAGTCCTGGGGCCCCCACCCTACCCCACCCCAACCCCTCCCATTCCTGTCCTCTGGCACCTTGAGTGGCTGTCTGGAGTCACGTGCGGGGGCCCCTTGGTGCCAGAGGTGCTCTCGCTCTGATTTTATACCCCATAAAGCCCAGCATATGGGGGCCATTAGGGACGCTGGACCGACACATGCATCACACCGCACCGCACGGCTGCAGGGACGTGCAGAGGGCCACATTAACGCATCTCAACAGGCTCGTCTCTCCCTCCCTTCCTTGATCAATCTCTCTCACTTGCTTTCTTTCTCTCCCTCCCTCCCTCCCTCTATCTCCATTTCCCTCTCTCTTTCTCACTCCCTTGTAGGTGTGCCATGGTCTGTGCAGGGCTTATCAGACTTATCTTGTGCTCTGTCATAGTGCCTAACCACTGCAAAGGCTGCTGGGAGATTTTCCTCCCCCAACTTGGGGCCGTGTAGGGGGCAGTGACTGACAGTAATTCTCCCGCTCCCACTCTCTTTTCCTTCTCTCTTTCTCTCTTTCTCCCTCCCTTGCCCTCTCTCATTTACTGTATCTGTCCATTGGCAATTTCTCATCAGTCCGCTCGATTTACTCATCCAAAGAGGCTATCCGTGTCAGATATCGGCAATGATTGCAGCGATAAAGATGGAAGTCTATTCCATATTTCCTAGGGTTCCTCCATATGGGGAGGGGCCTTATTCCCAACCCAGTGTCCCCAGAGTGGTAGAGAGAGAGAGAGAGAGATGGAGGGGGGCAGGGTAGAGAGAGAGAGATGGAGGGGTAGGCAGGGTAGAGAGAGAGAAAGAGAGAGAGAGAGAGAGAGAAAAGTAAAGGGGGAAATTGAAAGGATGGTTCACTGATATTCCCGTGGTATCCCCTTATAGTGTGAAATTAGGAGGAAAAGTAATATCCTCCTGGGGAGGGGAGAGGGTGTGGGGGAGTGGCATGAGGCTGATATACGTTCAGCATAGGAGAGTAGGGGGTGATTGTGGTGGTGGGTGGGGGGGCATTGATATTTGATCCAATTTGAATGCGCCTTTACTTTCTTTCTTCTCCAGAGACAGGAGGGAGGGAGGGAGGGAAGAGAAAGAGTCATCTGTCTCCGGTGTCTTCGAGGAATGTGTATGTGTGTGTGTGTGTGTGTGTGTGTGTGTGTGTGTGTGTGGGCACATGGGTGGGTCTCAGTACGCGGCTGTGATAGTGTACATGCACCTACTGTATATGTGTTTTTATTCTCCCATGTGCTCTAGGCTTTAGAACATGTAACCACTTTCATTACACTTAGTCAGGGATCAGGTATAACAAAAACCCATTCTGTACAATGATGTGTGTGTGTGTGCGTGCGTGCGTGCGTGCGTGCGTGCGTGCGTGTAAACATGCGTACGTGAGCATGCTTGCCCATGTTCTTAATCAGAGATTCATAAAAGAAGACACCATGTTGCGGGTCCTTCACGCATACTTAATAACAATAAATTGACCCGCCCTTCAAATTCACTATTTAAATATAAACGTCAACGACACAAACAAACAAACTCATGAAATGGACAAAATGGGAGCAGACAGAAGACGGAGGAGGAGGAGGAGGAGGAGGAAGAGGAATGCTGGAGATGATGGCATGCAGAAAAGAGACGACTGCCAAAGAACAGACTCTAAAAGGATGTGCTCAGTGCCAAAGCCTTCTGATAACAATCTCTCAAAATGATTCAACAAGCTCCCTGCAATAACTCCCTATAAATAGAACATTAAAAAAAACCTGGCGCTCTAAAAATGCCTTCGAGTGGATGTGTAGGACGACGGCCATTTTGAAGATGCCAGTCTGTAAGAAGCGACATGTCCTCTATTGTGTCATTTAGCTTTGAAACGACTGTCATTAGATGAACCTGTGCTTCAGAGTCAAAAATCTCGTCTTAAAAATAGCACTACAAAGGGACTTTTATGTTGTAATAGTCTTTCAAGAGTTAAATATATATTTTATTCCTGGAAATTGGGTTATGTCTTCTCTCATCTCTCTCTCTCTCTCGCTGTCACTGTGTGTAGTGTGTGTGTGTGTGCGTGCGTACATGAGAGAGAGAGAAAGACAGACACCACCGGCTGTGACTGACATGACGGCATTAGGACAGATTAATCAGTGCTGTATCCCCTGCATGGACGCAACCCTTGATGTGAAGCTCTCTGGCCGAAAGAACCCTGTCTGCCTTCAAAGAGACATCTTAGACTACCGAGTGCTAAAAGGGATAAAAGACGAGAAAAAACACACAGACAAACACACACACATATGGATGAGAAGGAGACGACCAAGAAGAAGAAGAGGAAGAAGATGAGGAAGAGGATGGGGGGGAAAAATAAATAAAGGAAGCACAAAAAGTTTGGAATGTGAATTAGCGTCCCAATTACTGGGGAGCCATCCTCAGTAGCAGTGGGAATGCTGGCGCTGTTGACCTTTTCAACTTGTGTGCCTTTTTTAAAAAAACATCTCCAGGCCTAATTGCGGAAGCGCTCGCATCTTTTGCCAAGCAGAAATGAATGCATGGAGCTGGGGAGCGGAGGATGAGGAGGGCGGTGGTGATGGGGAGGATGAAGACTAAAGACAGCGAGGGGAGAAAATAACACGTTTGGAGCAAAACCCCCCTGCTGGCTTCGCAAAGCTAATTAGAGAAAGCAATGAGGCCCTGGTTTGCACAGCGGTGCATGGTAAGTGTGGTTCGATGCGGGCTGGAGAATTATGGCAGCCACCCTCTCCACACACACACACACACACACCCATTCAATCCCCCCGAAGCCCAATCGTCCCCCCTTCGGAGTCGTAACTTCAAACGCCTCGGCTCGGTTGGCGATGTAGACTGTTGTGTCTGTGCCCGGCTCCTCTGCGAGAACTTAATTGCTCAGAAATAACTCTGTCTTACTCGCTGTTTTTTTTTATTCAGACATTTACACCACCAAACCCCTCTCCCCTCCCCATACACACACCCACACCCCTACACATTTTGTTCAGCTGCAAACAAAAGAAATACTGTTTCCTTCTCGTTCTGTTTACCGCAGGTCATTTGTTTGCATCAACTTAGTATTCAAAGGCGCTTTGGCAGAGCAGAGAGAGATTCAGAGGAGAAATTATGCCTGCTGTTTGAGAAAGAGATATACAATTGGGGCGATTAGCGGCTCAGTTTACACTGGGCCATCTAAACAAACTTCCAGAAGCTAGTTCCCTGCCTGCAACTGCACAGCGGCAGCGTTGCTTTTTTGGAAGATGGCCTCTGCCTCTCTCTCTCTCTTTCTCTCTCTCTCTCCTCTTGATTCTGGACGGCAAAAGGTGTGGGTCAAAAGGCTCAGGTAGGGGGTTCCAGCTCCACGAGGGTGGGGCCACGTTCTAGCACACCCTTCTGACGGAGCTTGCGGGAGATGTTGCAGTTTTATTTTATAGTATCAGAAAGGTTGCAACATGTGTGCTCCACCTTTGTGAGGACGCATAGAATAGGCACTTGCGGGAACAGGAAGGTGCTAAAGGACAGCAGCCCTTTTGGCTACCCGCATATGAAGCCTGAGACTCGGTCATTACGGCTCTAATGAGAGTACAGACCATTTCAGAGGGGCTGTGGTCCACAGTTAAAATGACGGAGCGCTCATTGAGGACGGAAAGCTTAGCTAGCGCTCACTCCGAAGCTAATAAGGCTGTAAGGTCTGAGGTGATTAAATTTGAGCAGGACCTCTGGGATGAGACTAGTGCACGGAATGTGAGGTGTTTGCTGTAGACCACCAGCAATGATCATACTGCTTATTTCATTATTTCATGAGAGGAATGGACAGAAAGTTTGTGTGTATGTGTGTATGTGCGTGTGTGTGCGTGTGAGTGAGGCAGAGAGCTGGAGACAGACATGTTGAGTGAGGCGTCACTTACCTGGGGGTCTTTGAATTTGTCGCGCAGGTCCAGGAGTCGGTGGTAGGCCCGGATGGCCTCGCCAAACTCGCCCACATCGACACAGACGACGAGGAAGTTCTCCCAGATCTGCCAGTGGTCGAAGTTGCATCTCAGAGCCTCCTGCAGGGTGCGGAACGCCTTGATCCTGAAGGAACATTGATGGTTAAGTTCATCAGTAGTAGAGTACATCAGTCAGCATGTTATGATATCCACACATAAACTGAAAGGGGTATATCAAAAAGCATGTTTACAGATATTGGCTTGCAGTAAGTGATAAAGCAACTTCAGTTACATAACTAGTACAGAATGACTATATTCTACACACCCACATAACATTATGAGAAATGGGGAAAAAACCAGGGTGAGGTTTACAGTGAAGATTAGGGATGATGCTAAGAAAGTGCTGTTGACACTATCAAAGTGCTGTTACCTGGCAATTAGAGAGTATTACAATAATACACTTCATGACATGGTCACAATGTAACAGGGGCTGCATAATGTGAAGTGTTAACAAAATTTCATCTGATGTGAGCTTTAAGTGTTCCAAACTCTTCTGAGTCTACGATGCAGTCGTAATGTATGCTCTGATGTGATGCTTAGCTGTGATGGTACGTAACTCTACAAGCTGTATGCACCCCCCCACTAGAGAAAAAAAGAGTAAGCACGTGCCCTATATAGCTCCCAGCTATCTACAGTAAACAGTGTTTTCCCACATCATTTCAGGACTAACTCCTACACTTACTCAGCTAGGTGTCCCCGCCAGTGTCAAAAGACTGACTAGCCGGGGCGAAAAACAACCCATTGCCTCCACGAGCATCTCCTAGCCTTCATACCCATGGCAAGTCAAATACACTTAGAAGAGAACACTCATTTGTCTATTCCGCACACAGAAAAAGAAACACACACACACACACACACACACACGGGTCTTCAAAAGTTTCGGCTGAATTAGCCACGCTAACCAGGTTTTAATAGAAGCCCCAGGTTTTTAATTTCAGGGCTGAGAGCACAGCTCTGATTTGAACAGGGACAGAGGGGGCGAGT
>NC_055972.1:22548592-22553403 GCF_018492685.1 Alosa sapidissima | reverse complement strand
GGTGAGACGAGAAGAGGGAGAGCTTTAGAGGGTGTGAAGTGTGAATATACATGTGCTGTATTGTCTTTGTCTTAGGTCCCGAGGACACCCTCGAAAACGAGATGATTCATCTCGAGGGGTTATCCTCTTAACAATAAATTTCATTAAATTAAATTTCAGGGCCATCCACTCATTAAAGCAGAACTGGTTCTAGATCTACAGCAGTTTCATTCCCCGTTATTCCACAGTCCCATACAGTGGCACAGATTCTCCACAACGCAGGGTGCACCCCTTGGCCCCGACTGCACTCTTTCGTTCACTTATCCTTTCATCGCAGTGGGCAATAAGGAGTGTGATTGCAAAAATCTTAATGACATTTCTGGACGCTGGGCCTCCTCCTAAAAGATTGGGCGCTGCCAGGGCAGCGGGCATGGGGTTGCGCTCCGCTCCGTCAACCTGAAACCTCTCTCTGACGTGCCAGGCATCCTTCAGCCCTGATAGAGCCATCACCGTTCGGGCAAATTACAGGGAATTACAAATTAAACACAATACGCCACGCCTGGATGCTGAGATAAGCAAAGGGGGGTGACAGCTAAGTAGTGCAGCCTTTCATTCCGTGCCAGGAGCTTAACAGACTGAGACTTCAGGGGCAAGGGGAGGGGTGTTGCGGCGTGTGTGTGTGTGTGTTGGGGGTGGGGCAATGCGTGTGGATGCTACCAACCACTCAAGACGAAGGGGAGCTAATTCAGGCTAAAGCAGGGCTAGCGCCACATTTGGCGCCTTTAATTAGTCCTCCAGTCATAAATTAGCAGGTGGCTGATGAAACGCGCGCAGAACTGCGAGAGAGACGTGCGGCTCGCTTCCAGTTAGCCGTGTGTGTGTGTGTGTGGGGGGGGGGGGGGGGTTTGTCTGCCACGGTGTTTCCAGAAGGGCGGTTTACGGGAAAGCAGCAAAACTGCTGCTAGGGTGCAACAACTGCCAAAACAGCACAACACAGAGAAGAAGGTGAAACAGAGAGAGAGAGAGAGAGACAGAGAGAGAGACAGAGAGAGAAACAGAGAGAGAGGGGTGTGTGTGTAAGGAATGAGCAAGCACATTGCTAATCTACCCCAGACAAACTCACCAGACTGGGGGAGAAGCTCCTGCCAGAAAGTCTGGCTCTATCTTCTCCCTCTCCCTTCCTCCCTCCTCAGTGCTGCAGTTTCACTATGGTAATCACGAGTTGCGCCGAACATCATTACTACAGCCTTGTTACAGTAAAATCGCAATTTTCCTCGCATAATCCAATTTAACACGCTGGCAAAGACACACATGCAAATACAACATGTGGGCTCGCTCACACACACACACACATACCCACAAACACACACACACAGCATCATTAAGACTGCAGAAATTCACCTCTTTTAAAATCCTTAATAGAGTCTTTTTAACTTTGGAAGCAGGGCCTTCCAGAGAATTCAGTAGTGTGCTGATGTGACCCTTTGGACATGTCAGTAGAGGTGATTAACTTTTTGACAGCCTGTACAGCTTAAAAGACCACGGAAATTACATCTGCGCTACCAGCAACAGATTTCTGGGTCAAGCACTGGGAACGGTTAATCAAAACAGTCACATCTTGGATAGTGTATTTACAACTGCCAATCTAGAGCACTGTTTATTTTGTGTTATATGGTTGACATGTTCCCATGCATGCACATGATTTAACGCATACACAGGAGAGGAATACATCTGTGCACGTCACATAGTTGTTGAAGAGTACCAGTCTGAAGTAAAACGCGCCAATCTGTTGATAAATTTAAAAAAAAGAACACTCCTCCAAGCTGATCAGACTGAGAAGAGAGCGGAGAGAGTTGCTGTTCTTCTGTTACAACATCTCACATTGTCCAGCTCGGACTAAACGTCAGTACTTTTTTAAATCACCTGCTTTATATGTAGCACCTCACTCTCGAAGGGCCTGGACTAATCATATATTCTATACATATCAGGCAAAAGCAGTCCGTCTGCTCTGAACGCCTCACACTCTAGTCTCCTGGCTGTGCACTAAGCACTTACACACAATGAAGAACAGGGAGGATTAGGAGGCATTACAGAGACCCTGGAGGAAAAGTGATGGGAGGTAAAAAAAACAAAAAAAAAAAAAACAAACATTTCTCCCATCCATGGCACTGAAACATAGACAAAGAGACACTGAGGATGTAAGGAACTGAGGAACCTCAAAGAAGGTTCCAGAAAAAAAGTAAGGGAAAGGCTATGCCTGTAATAATGTCTCCACTCCCCTTCCCCTCTCACCAGAGGGAGAGAGAGGAAAAAAAGCCAGACTTGTTTTGTCTGCACTTTAAAGTGAAACCCTCTTGCTCTCCACACCAATAAGCAATGTCTGGGAAGTGTTTCCAGGGCTGGTTTTGGCCGCGAGGGCTGCTGCGCGTTTGCTGGAAAGAGGCGCGGTTAGCCCGTGAAGGGCTTGGGGGGGGGCATTGCGACAAGCACTCTGAAACTCCAGCACTCAGGCGTGAGATCCCACCCCCCCCCCTCCCCCAGAAGCAAAACAGCAACTGAACAAGACAACAAGGACAAAAATGAAAAAAAAGAAAATAAAAAATAAACGTCCACCAGCGAGGGAAGGTCGTGAAGAGGGCTCTCCCTGGCTCCCTAATGGGGCGTTCCCGTAAGCGAAGTGCGCGACACGGGGATGACTCGATTAGGACTTACCGTCCGCCGAGCGCGGTGGCTCCAGAAAGCTGGCCTCTTACAGGACACATGCTCCACTGCACAGGTCATATTGATTTGGAGAAAACGAGATGAAGAGGGGGAGAAAAATAGAACAAGAGGGAGAAGAGGATGGAGAAGGGGGGAAAAAAAGACGAACACAGCATCCTTTCTTGTAAGGAATGGCAAGCGTGAACATGGACTCTGTCTACGACCTTGGATTCAGCCGACAGCATATAACCTTGTGTGTTCAACCGGGATGGGAAAAGAGCAACTGAAAGAGAGGGGGAACAGAGAGCAAGAGAGATAGAGAGAGAGAGAGAGAGAGAGAGAGAGAGAGAGAGAGAGAGAGAGAGAGAGAGAAAGGGAGAGAGGGATACTCAGATGAGAGGGGCGAGTAGAGGGATGGGTAATAGAATAGAGAAAGAGGAAAGGGTTCAGAAGTGCTTCAGGCCCAAACATCCTTATTGTGTTCTGTAAACCCGCACGAGGAACGGGCTGAACTCCCTGACCCTAGCTTAAGGCTAAGACTAAATAAGTCAGATATCTGCGGTGCCTCTGAATCTGCAGCATGCTCCAGCCCAAGCCAATATTTCACAACAGATTTCCTGTCTGTGGTCACAAAATCCAAAGACGTGCATCCACACACGAAATACACGCGAGCAAAGTCTCTCTCTCTCTCTCTCTCTCTCTCCCTCTCTCTCTCTCTCTCTCTCACACACACACACACACACACACACTTGCTACAACATATGCAATTAAGAAAAGCATATACACACACCTACACATAAGCATGCAGAACACACGCGTGATGCCCAAGGGAACCACCTTGAATATGAAAGCGATTGGGCTATTCACACCCATTAGCGTTAAGTGGGGTGTGATGGGGCGTTGAGCGAGCGGTGAGCGGAGAGAGACACGCTTCTCTCAATGGCCCCTTTGTCTGCCTGGCGAGTCCCTGATCGCTCATCCAGAATCTATCAGCAGCCTCCACCCCAACACCACCATTCTTCATACACAGGAGATATCCTCTTAGTTCACTGGGATTTGGACAATTTCAAATGGACGTTTTAGTGGTCTGGAGAGCTAGCTAGCTGCCTGGCTGGCCGGCACTGACGCACTGTTACTGTAATTAGGGTTGCGGGAGATACTGAGCGTTACACAAGCGTCCATCTCGTGCTGATGAGCTTATGGAGGCTCAGTTCATTTTGGGGAAGAGGAGCACAATGACGCCATTCATCCTATCCAGGACATGACAGATCTCCCTGCAGTAATGACCCAAGGCAGGAGCCAAGCACGAGATACGCCTCCCTCCTCTCTCTGTGTGCTGGGTCAGAATTGTCCAACGACCCCCCCCCCCCTTCCCTTCACCCCCTTCTCTCTCACTCTCTCTCTCCTTCTTCCACTCCTCTTTTCACCACTTCCTTTCTTCTTTTCTGTGACCACATCATCATCCCAGGCTTTTTTCCTACACAAACAAACGCGCACACACACACACACACAAACAAACGTGCGCACACACAGAAAAACTTTCTCTTTCTCCCGTATCTGCCCATCCCTGTTTCTCTCTTATTGTCTCACAACCCCCCCCCCCCCAGTCTCTCCCAGTCAGGGCCAGGTCAATACCATTCATATTCAGTGAGCAGTCAGACCCAGAGAGAGTGCAGACAGAAACCACAAATGGGGTCCAGAGTGTCTCCTAGTCGACACACACACACACACACACACACAGAGAGAGCAGAAAGGTACTCCGGTCCAGACGACCATGCTGCATAGCTGTATTTTTATCATGCTTTCGGTTCGGAGTGGCTGGCGCGCCACAGCGCCAATACTTTTAGATTTGGAGGAGTTTTTTATTGACCAGAATGCACTGCTGTAATCAGATTGGAAAACAAAACAAGGGGTAATTTAATAAAAATGGCACAAATGGCCTGCTGGACAGGAGAACACACACACACACACACACACACACACACACACAGACACGATCAAGAACTTGCCTGCAGGAAGCTCTTTCAGACAGTGAAATCTCAGGGCTGTGTACAAGCGTGTATGGCTGTAAGTGTATATGTGTGTGTGTGTGTGTGTGTGTGTCCTGACAAACAGCATCAGTATGCTGGCTG
>NC_055972.1:22436092-22543592 GCF_018492685.1 Alosa sapidissima | reverse complement strand
TGTACTCCGCAAAAAAACACAAGACATTTCCCCTCACTTTTACTCCTACATCCTCTCTCCTTCCGTGACCCACCCACCCTCTCTTCTCTCTCTCTCTCTCTCTCGCTCTTTGATTCATTCAGTCTCTCATTTGCTCACAAATGACCACATGCTCACAAACACACACACAACAACGCCATATTCTGCCAGAGATAAAAAAAAAAACCTAATATGCCCTCAGGGCAGCTACTGGGTCTTGTCCAGTCTGAAATGAGAACTGTCCCCAGCATGCCCTGTTTGGCTGTGGAGCGGCTGGCATGTGATAGAGAGAGAGGAGGGTACTTGGAACACCAGCAATCAACATTAAAGCTCGCTGGAGCTGAGCATCCAGAATAGATCATCGGTCTAAAAAGCTGTGTAATTACAAAATCACAGGAGCCGCGGCCGCGACACACACACAAAAGGTCAGTCCAACATTCCAGAGGCCAGGGACTCTGCTGTGAGATATGATCCAAAGAAGAGTTCAGCTTTGTTAAGCCAGAGACACACAACATCCAACACTTCAGGGGACTAGAAGGAGGGGGATGCAGTGTAACAAACAGAGTCAGTGAAAGGCTGTCTGTGTGACCCCATGTTGTGTTGTCGACCGCACGGTCCAGCCCTGCACCTGACACCTGCACAGTCATTTTTAACGTTTTTACGGACTGTTAGTCTTAACTTCAGTATTGGAACATCACATATTACGAACCGTCCCGTATGTCCAACCTCTTACGTGTATGTGTCACTTAATATTCATTTCTATACAAACCAAGACGGCGGATTCCTAAAGAAACGCAAGCACCCACACCATAAATGTATCTAAATTAGCTATGTACCAAAAATGACATTTTACCGTTACTCGCAGAGCTGTAAACAGTCTTGTAAGGCTGTGTGTACAAATCCGCTTGGAGCTCCAGTGGAATTTTGAATTGCGACGAGAATTCTCGGGCTAACCGCTGATGTGCCGTGAGAAGGTTGGGAATATGCACCTACCAGCCCAGCACTAAACTCCGAGTGTGGTACATAAAATCGGATATTTCAGGCAGTAAAAGCCCCGGTAAGAACAAAACTAGATTTTGTTCAAATCTACACACCTATGGCTACTGAAAAATGTAAGGTTCATTTATCAAATGTTATTTTAAAGTATTAAAAAAAACATAGTTGTTTTAGAATTTTCGAACGAAATGGTTGGTAATTAGTATGTTTACGATACGTGTGTGTGGAATGTGTGTGTGTTCTCTTCCGATAGGAAGTGGCCACAGCTTGGGAGTGTGAGCAGGGACAGCGTACCTGGAAGCTCCAGCGTGGAGGGGCTGGACAGCAGTAGAACACCTTCAGTCGCTCGTTAACGGGACAGGCCTTCTCCTCGAAGTAGTCCACAATGGTCTGGAGGAACAGAAAGTGCAAACAAAAGAAAAATGAAGTCATTCCATGTGTGTGTGTGTGTGTGTGTGTGTGGGGGGGGGGGGGTGTTTAGGGTTATTTACATGCTTTGGACAGCTCTCTCTCTCTTAATCTATCAAGCAGACATGGAGACTGGTCATAAGTATCCAGTGAGCGGGAGGAACAATAAACATACTCATTATGGAGGTATACTTCATTGTTTACTGCCAGTGTGAGGGAGGCGGGAGGTGGGAGGCTGGGAGGGGTTCACTCGCCACTCGGGCGGAAAATGAAAGCGTATTGTGTTAATAGATTAATTGATCGAGCTCATGACATTTTATAGCTTCAGCCTGGGATCAATGGTAATGGCATCCCTTTTGTTTCAGTACCACTGAAGGCTGTGCACATGCCAGTGTGTGTGTGTGTGTGTGTGTGTGTGTGTGTGTGTGTGTGTGTGTGTGTGTGTGTGTGTGTGTGTGTGTGTGTGCGCGCCCGCGAGCGTGTGCGCGAGCGATCATGCATGCGTGTGTGTGTGTGTGTGTGCATGTGCATATGCATGAGTGTGGGCATGTATGAGTGTGGGCATGTATGTGTGTGTGGTGCGCCATGTTGGAAATCACACCTCGGTTTCTTTCTTAAAGAAAAGTTAGTGCCAGAAGGGAGGAGAAGGAGGCAGGCTGAGTTGGTCTGAAAAGACATTATTTCTGTGACATTAGCATAGTGCTTGATTTAACGACTGTGCACATTTGCCACAAACAAAACCTCCCCTGCAGCCACCCCCCGTCCAAACAAGAGGCCTCATTAAGATTAAAATGCATTCCTTCTTGATCCACAACAACCGACAGCCAAGCCATTACAGGGGCACTGAATGCTCCCCGAATGGGTGCGGCAAATACATAAACAACGCAGTTTTTCAACAACAGCCGTGTGAAATGACAGAGCAGCTGAGCCCCCGACCCAATGGCTGCAATGCCTCTCCCTGCGCTCTCCTCTCTACTCGCCTAATGGCAGTCTGCTCGGCCAGAGCGGCCTCTTGCTTTATTAGCCCTACAGCCGCCACGGACCAGAACCAATCACGTTGGGTCGTCTGGGCGGACATATTTGTAAATGGCTCTAATTGGAGTTAACTCCGAGTGATATTTTTACAATAATGGAGGGTGGTGGCGGCGGCGGTGCTGGGGTGGTGGTGGTGGTGGGGGTGGGGGTGGGGGTGGGATTTGTGCGGTTTCTAAAATTGTGGAGATGATCCCACGGCTCATAAGATGCGCAGCCACGCGCCCCTCGGCCAAAAGAACGGCACCGGCAGCCATCAGTCAGGAGCAACCCACAGAGCAGGGGCAGCCACCACGAGAACCGTAATGAGATCACGGGAGAGGGGGAGGAGAGAGAAAGAGAGAGAGGTAGGGAGACAGAGAGAGGGATGACAAAGAGGGAGAGGTGTATGAGAGAGAAAGAGAAGGAGAGAGAGAGAGAGCGAGAGAGAGAGAGAGAGAGATAAAAAGATGGAGAGAGAGTGTGCAGGACAAAGCATTTAATTAAACAGACCAATGGTGGGGATATGGTCAGGCACAGGGTCCAGGAAATGAGGGAGAAATTGGGCATGAGGGCGACAGCGTAAAGGGAGGGAGAGAGAGAGAGATGGAGAGGAAGAGAGAGAGATGGAGAGGAAGAGAGAGGGAAGGAGAGGGAGTAAGGGAAAGATAAGATTAAAGTGGTGAGTGAGAGGAAAGTGTGAGAGACGAGACAAGATTACAGATGATGCCAACACTCTCAGTATGTGGCCTACACCATACTATACATACACAGACCAAAGAAGCACATATAAACACACTTACACACACACACACACACACAAATACACAAGCACATACAAACACACACTTTCACTCATGCTCTCAATTAGGGAATGCTTATAAGTAATTTATAGATATTGTACAAATCGTAAATAACTTCCTTATTAGCCTAATGAGCAACTTGTCATCTATTATTCATGCAAACCCAATTAAAACCAGTCTTGGACCTGCACATCAATAAACTGCTGAAAACGTTCAGTAATGGAATGGAATGTTAACAAATTAGGTATTTACACTATTATAGCAATTAATCACTCATTTAAAGGCTTTGACAGGTCCCAGAACAAATTATCAGAGCACGGCATACTCCCAAGAAACGGCATCGATACCAATTCAACAAAAACACACTAAATTGACTACTTCAATTTAAATGATGTAGGCTCTGTGATGGTGATTTGGAGATCTTGGCTATTCAGGTTTTCAAGGTCAAGGCCTCTGATTTTCTAAGAACAATTGGAGGCTCCTTTGTTTTTTGAAAGGTGCTTTTGAAAATGCTTGAGCTTCCATTTTCAGTTTTTTTGTTGAGCAGAAAACTATCAGTGAATTCTTGAGACAAGATTTCAACACACAGAGAAAGACTTCTCTCCACAATTGGTTGCTCTCCTGACTGCACAGGAATAACAATGAACTGAGCTAACGCTATCTGTGTGAGATAGGCTACGAGGAAGAGAGAGAGCCACTGGAAGACAAAGCCCATCTCACACACGCACATACACCCACAAACACGTACACACGCATGCACGCGCACACACACACACCCACACATCATTCTGTCACACATACACACACACACACACATCATTCTGACAGCTTTTTTGGAATCTGGTTTAGGCTAAGACAGACGTGCAATCATCAGGGTGACTTCATCTGACAATCACTCTGCACGTCACCAGGAGAGCTTGACGCCTTGACAGTTGTGCTCCACTTCGTCAGTGCCCCTTTCAGCACACGAGGAGAGAGGCAAGGCATTCATACCCCTCATGGTCTTTTAAAATAGCCCCTGGTTTGGGTGACGATTATGGAGATTTCGAGCAATGGCTCTAGTTTTCCAAAGTTACTGATTAAAGTTCTTTTTCTTGGTCTCTGTTCCACCCACTCCAAATTATATTGCCTCTTCATATTATTACATACTCCATGGTGATGAATGAAAAACAATACAGCGCGGATGTAATTTGCTTTATGACGCTACTAAATCACTGCATGGGCAGAGTAACCGCAGTGCCACTGTTGCCTTTGACAGAAACGATGCCTTTCCAATGGTATAAAATATGAGGGGGGGGTGCTTTATTTCCATTTACAACCACTGTGCCAGCGACCGTGAAGTTCCTTGACTTCTAAGGAGTTTTGAATGTTTCTGTGGACAAGGCGTAGGAGGTAGAAGTTTGAGGCAAGCATCAGGATTATCTGCCAATTAAATTTCTGCTTGCCATTCCTTGGGGCTCATTGTAGGCATATGGCAAAAAATGAATCTTTTCACACACAGACTGAGGGCCAGATATACATACATTTGCGAACGTAGCATTATCAGCACCATGGCCAACCCACAGAAACCCCATGCTATGACACTTATTTTAACATAGTATTTATCAAACCTGCAGTTCATGGGGTAAACAGCGCCTTTCTCCGCCCCCCTACCACAATTTACGAACGTTAACAACTGAACAACATACTTCAATCACAAGCGCAGTTGAATGAAGTTAACTGATGACAACATTAAAAGGAATCAAACGTTTAGCGATCATGAAATAATACAAGGCATGATGTCAACAAGCAGGAAGATGATGAAGAGCAGTAGTTCTACTCAAACTACTTGTGCACATAGGCTATGGAAGATTGGTCAATTCTAGCAAGTAGGAAAGATTAAGTAGAGTTAAGTTTAAGTTAAACTCCCACTTTCCCCTGACCCTCCTATGAATGCATATGCATGAGACGGTAAAGCGCAATTTGACATTCTCAGCTCCCGCAACAGGCAGTCTGCACTTACCTCAGTGTGCGCTGTTTGTATATACCTCACCATTTTTTTACACGCACGTTGCGAAACAAATACGCCTGAGGTTGGCGCAAAAGCGTTAGTACATCTGGCCCTGAGACTCCAATCCTCCTGACTGGAGGTTCGCTACCAAATGCCCTGGGTGTCTTAGCAAGCTATGCTTTTAAAAGTGAGAGTCAACAGCCAACAGTTCAATTAGCCAACAGTCCAATGTGTTGTCTTACAAGGGGCCTGACACATGTCAAGTATTTCTGAAATCCCCATTCAAATTCTATTTCAAGTTTTAAAAAGTAAAAAAAAAAAAACTATGGTATTTTTCCAACATACACACAAAGCAGGACACATTCCTTGTGTTGCTTTTATGATTGCCCAAAAAAGGAAGTAAGAGATCAACTGCACATAAATCAACAATTTTGATCATTAAGTTAAATTCTTTAAATTAATAACTGAACATGAACAATATATATTTAATTCCTCAGAAACGTGAGTAGCTGTATTTTCTAGTTATCTTACAGAAAAATTCTGCTTTACGTGCAATAACTACTTTAGGAACTTTTGAGAGAATTCATTTGTGGTCTTCTATTTGATTACTGAATGTGGCCATAATGGCTTTACGCAGCAAGAAAAGACATTAAGGAGAATAGTGGAAACAAAAAAAAAAAACTGAAAAAAAAAAAACAAAAGATGGCTAGAGGAGCCTCTTTGTCAGAGCACCTGGATTTCTTGTTTAATCAGTCTTCAGGTTGTTTAAATCCATACGGAGTACTAAAGCTGCCATACTCCATTTCAGGGACGTTATTGATCGAACTCAGAAATTGCATTTGAAGTTATAAAGAAATCGGCTTCATCGCCTGCGTGCTTCGACTCATAATGGCGATGCGAGAAGGTCTGTCAATACCAGAGGACTCATAAAGTGGGGGGATATGAGGGGTGTCCTGACTTTGCATGAAATAGAATCCAGCGATCATCTCTCTCATAATCCTGCAGTCACTTTAGCGATTAGGTGGCAAATGTTGTATTGAGGCTTAATGGCAGAGACACTATAATAGTTCATGTGTTAGCAGATATGGAGGGGAAAGCCATTTTAATTTAGGCATAATTATTTGCCAGATTCAAATTCATAATGAAATAAACACAGAGGTTAAGCTGAACTGCAGCAGTGATGTGATATTATGAGGGATTTGATGAAAAACACCACAGAAGACTTAATGCAGTGACAAAACATTATGTAAATTGGTTAATTATATGGATTTCAATGCATACAAACAGCAACATCCATTCAGGGTGATAAGAGTTTGTGACGCACCAAATACTCCAACACAATTCACCACTTTGTGAGGAAATGTTTAAAAACAAGCAAGCAACAGTCCCCCCTACTCATCACAATTTCCTTGCGGAACATTCTACACTATTCTGGGGACAGTGCCACTGACAAGCTGTGTCACAGTTGGAGAGAATTTGAAAATCGTTTTCTCCCAATACTGAGACCGAACTAATAATTACAGTACCAAAATGGATAGCAAAGCAGGAGTATCTGATGTAACTACTTTCCTGACCTCCAAACCCTTCTGACATGGATGACATTAACACTCCAACTTCTGCCAGTTGTGTGTTCTAAATGTCTGCTGGAGACTCTCCAGGCAAGTCAAAAATGAGGAAGTGTTCTACAGTCAGAGGAAGACTGACAGAACAAACATTCCATACTGATGCGCAGAGTCCATTCCAATGCTGGTACAAAGCCCAAGATGGAGGCATGACGTGAGTCTGATAGACACAGACCAAACACAACATCATGGGGAGAAGATAACATCAAAAGTCTTCAGCAGCACGCAGACAGAAATGTAACTTTGTGGAAAAGCTGAGGCTTTGATGCTCACAGCACAGCCCAATGTTCCATTTTAATGTGGCCATTAATCATCCATTAAATCCTATGGAAACACCACATAGCAGCTGTTCAGACGGTCCCAGTGGAGGCAGGCTTCATAGATGCTGTGACCAGAAGTCAACTCTCCAAACACCAGAATGATAAGTCAGAGCCAGGCCCATTCTTGTGCCTGACTGAGTGTCTTAAGTAGTTAGGTGGTGAGGCAATCTTGAAAGTTACAGACACTGCTATGTTTATTCATCATGCACTTGGCTAGCTCACTAAGTGCGGAGCATTTTTCACTGCTAAGATTACATCTAAAGGGATTATGCTCCTCATTAGTGTTTTTGATGTGTCAGTTCCAGTCGATATTTGAGTGCCATAAAAAGTGCATGTTAGTCAGCAATGTCATTTTGTTCGAGTGCACATTGTTTTTAGTAAAGATCTTCCCACTTACCTACTTGACCATGTCTACAAAACAAGGTAATCTAGATCTTTCTTTTCTTTCTTAATACCTACAATAAATGATTATGTTCTTTTGCATAGCATAACTGCTTTATCGGATGCCTGGAAGACAATATTAAAGTGACAAATGGCAACCCCTGCCATTGCTTATATGAAAGGGCCGTAGTTTTCATGCGCTTATATGCAAGACAAATCTGTGGACAACATACACTGTGCAAAGAATGGATAGCCTTCTGAAGATGGAGTGGTGGTATCAGTAAAATATTGAGGAGAGCAGCCAACCTCATTCCATTTAACTGTGCGAAACATGCAATCTGGAACTAATAGGGTCACAAATATTCCATGCTTGTATCGCAGGGCTTGATGATTATGGTGAGATACAAACAACACAGCACAGGCTAGTCTCTCAGGGCTTCTTTCTCAGTGTTTCTGGAAGCTTCTTTCTCAGAACTTTGTGGCTCGTTGTGCGTCTCACAAGGGAGGAGGTACCGGTTTCATCATTCCTGCCATGACATGAAATAACTGCTCACAGGACATGTTCCCTGTTCCCACTCCTTTCCCCTCCCCTCCGGCTGCCTCTCAGCCGCCAGGAACATTAGAAGTCAAAACACGACGGCACTAGGGGGAGGAGGGGGAGAAAAACAATGTGAAACCAAAAAGGGAAAACTTTTCTTTCCTCGCTCAATCTTTTTGAGGCCTGGCTCTCGTTTGTCGCCTGTCAATCCATCAGGCATCCCGACTGTCTCCAGGGATGCTGTGCCGAGGGAAATGTGTTGGTGATGGAGGCTGTCAGGTTCACTTGGGGTTTGAAGCAGGGTGGGCAACAGCCCATGGTGTCAGAAGTGGGATCAGTTAAGGCCTGATGTCTCTATGTCTTATGCTGTTTCTGCAAACCCTACCCCTTCGGGTGACGTGAGCCTCCCTTGGATCTCCCCCAGGAGCGAAGCCACGAGTCATCCCAACAGCTGTCACATCAGCCCTCGAGGGTGGGCACTCTTCAGCTGATGACACAGAACCAACCCACATCCCCCCACCCCAACCATCACCACCACAACCCCGTTCCTACCATCCCTTTCCCCACAGTGCTATCTGTCAAATCTGTTTTGTGATAGCCAAGCAAGTTCTCCTCTGTGCAAACATCTCAGAGATAGAGAGAACAGACTGCAAAAAAGTGAAAGAATTGGAAACAGACATCGATTTCTTCATCTTGTACGTCAAGAAAAGACGAATGAATCTGGTTAGCTTAGAATCCTCATCTTTCAAGCACCAACTCCCATTCCTGAGCCTTCTTTTCCCCTATCCAGCCCCCCCCCAGATTTGTCTTCTTACCCAGCATACGACCCAACGTAAGTCCCGACCCCAGACATGTGACTCTGACCTGGTCTGTCTGGAGCTGACAGCTCGGCTGAACACCTGCACCCCTGATCCTGTGATCGTGAGGCGGCGTGCACATGGGGTGATGTCATCCTTGCACAGTGTGAAGTAACTCAAGAAGGAAACCAGACATGACTCCCAGACCCCTCTCTCTTCTCACACACACACGCAGACATGAACTGTGCTTGCATGCAAGCTCTTCTAAAGGCGCAGGATCCATAAGGGGAGTGAATGTTTGTCGTCATTCCCGCTGCTTTTTTTTACAATTCCTGTTGTAGGGGCCCAGTATCAGCATCCCAAACTCACTCAAGATGATGCTAGCATACCTTGGAATCAGAGATGTCCGTCTTAACAACCGAAACCCAGTCATCCCACACACCATGCCTCGCCACAACCCACTCCACTATCATACCACCAACTCTACCACCACAACCCATGATCACACCACGCCATCATGCTTCATGGCAATGGCAATCAAGAGCTCTCTCTCTCCCCACTGACTATTTAACATGTTTGCTGAACATGTTAAATCAGGTGCAAACGCGCCCGACAGAGGTCCAACAGTGTGGGACACTGAACTAGACCGTAGACCCTCACCTTCCAGCCTGATGCTAGCCAACGGCCGGCCTAGCGTTGCCTTGTCTTAAGAACCCTACATTTACTTATTATTTTAATCCTACACCAGGAATAAACCGTCAAATCACAGTCACCATGTCACTCAGGCCAATGCCTCAAATGATTCAACTTAAGGTCACTGTGCAAAACATTTGCTCATATCCTTTTGCCTGACCTCTCAAAGTTGAGCATAACTCAACTCTCTGTGTTTCTGCCAATCATTCCCAGTGTGTTGCAAGGGACATTACCCATGCACTGGTCTATCATTACACCGTAAAATTTGAAACGGCACAACCTAACATCGCTATTGATGGATTTACGTACCACTGCCCTTTCAGTACTGCACCCTTGAGGAAAGCCAAAGCCACACTCTTAATTCTCCCTCCCCTCTGCAAATGTAGTGCACTTCAGCACATTGCTCCTATTCCCAAACACTCTCCACCCCCCACGTCCCCTTCCACCCCCCTCTTGCCTCGATCTCACTTCCAGTATCCGATGACTGCTTGCTCTCCGGCCTGAGGAAACTCTGCTTCCCATGTTATCAGAGAGAACAGCAGGGGCTGGGGATTCCCAGGTTGCCAGTTCCTCACTAAATCACGCCATCCAGAGGCTTTAACAACCTGCTCTTTCCTCTCGGTGGAGAGGGGCGAACACTCAAGACACCCATGAACAAATATCCTGTCCAGGGAGCAGGAAGCTATAAGCTACCCTCTGTGTGTTCTCTTGTGTTTGTTTCACTCTTTCCTCTTCCCCTGCTTTCTCAGGATGATGAGTTTTTCTTTGCGTGTGTCGCCAAAACACGCAACACTGTCTTGTTCCAGACTGGAGAACCGTTTGGGGCTGCCACGGAATTGGTGGGAGGTCAAGAGAGATGTCTCAGAGCTGGTGCCAGTATTGAGCTACTGTCTGTGTCTGTGTGTGTCTGTCTGTGTGTGTGTGTGTGTCTGTGTGTGTGTCTGTGTCGTAAAAGGAGCTTTACCTGTGTTTGCGTCATGGCTCGTTCCACACGGCGTGAGCTCCCCCTCTCCAATTTGGTCCTTAGACTCAGGGCAGTCACCTCCACCGCCCAGAACTTTGGCTGAGACAGCAAACACTGCAAAGTTGCAGATAGCAAACAATCAGACGAAAAAAGGAAGTTGGTTAAATGTAACCCTAGGCTCATATAAAGTTATGAGTAAAATGTTATTTTAAACTGCATCAACTCTTTTCAATTTTTGGATATTTGGAATTTGGAAAAAACACACACATGAAAGGTATTAAGAAAAAGGAAGACACATCAAATACATGCCAAAATTCAAAAAGAAAAATCTCTGAGTATTTGTAACAAAAACACAACAAAACCTTTCACAAAATGTTTAACAACATTTTTTTTAAAACCAAAGAAAGGAAAATAGCATACAGTGACATTGACTCATCAAGGGTCCATTTGGACAGTCAGTCAGTCAGTCAGTCAGTCAGTCATATATGGAGAGACTAAAACTCCCATGTGGGCCAACTAGCCATCAGCGTACGTATACACATCACACACATCCTGACGTCTTTTCACAGGGTTACTGAATGGGGGCGTGACGCATGTCCAAAAACAACATGAAGTGAACTATCCTGTCCTCTTATACGCTTTTTTTCAGCAGACGATGGCAGTACTATTATTGATGCTGTCATAACAGTAGATTGGTCGAGGCCAAAAAACAGTCATAAAGGTCTGAAGGGCTTTTGCATTAAAACTTTCCATGACTTTATTACAAGGAACTTGCCTAGAAGGCATAATATCAAAGACCCTGAAAGAGCAGTTCTAGCACACCGGGCCAAGAATGTGACTAGCAAACTAAGCACATAATCAAATAGTCTGACAGTTAGTTAACGAAGGAAATGGCCTTTTCAAAAATGCAAATGCATGTTTAAAAAATGAACCTATAGCCTGAAATGTACATATAATCGTAGAACCTAGTTTCAGCATTCTACACAATATGCACTTTAACATTTATATTTGTATTTCTAGGGCATCAATAATTCAAGCTAATAGATTTTGTGTCGGGGAAGGGTGTACACCTTTGTACTGTATTGCACTATACATCAAACAGAAGCTTATGTTTCCCAAATGTAGCTGTACTTCTCGGGGTATCAGGATACAGGGCAGCAGCAGTAAAACATGACGACCAGTCAGGTCTGGAAAGAGATGGGGAACAAGGACAGCCTCAGGGCTCTGGGAGAATGAGAGTAGTGGTTGGTGTGTGTGTGTGTGTGTGTGTGTGTGTGTGTGTGTGTGTGTGTGTGTGTGTGTGTGTGTGTGTGTGTGTGTGTGTGTGTGTGTAGGGTCACGCTTCCTGTTAATGACAGGAAAGCTGTTAGTCACTCTGGGGCGTGGGACCCTCCCTCAGTGCACAACCCAGTGTCACCTCTCATAGGGTTGAGGTCATGTCTATCGCAGGACAGGAGGCGGGACTAATGAGGGTGTATCGAAATCGTTTGACTTCATAAATCATTGAAGGTCATGAATCATTTTGTTATATTAGAAAAGCCAGCAAACACTACATACTGCATGTGAATTTTGAGAAGACATTACGATGGCTGTACTCTTTCGATGAAATGGTAAGCCGTACACCTGACAATGGCTCTATTACACAATCCATTCCAAAGGCATAATAATCCCCTAAAGCTCTCTTTGCATTATGAGCCATAAAGCACCGAGGGAGAGACTACTGGGCTCCGTCCATAATTCTTCTAAATGTTAAACAAACAAATGCCCCGGGCCTCCAAAGTCTCAAACAGCATAGCCTGCATTTCCATGGGATTTACAAGAAACGCTGTGACTTTCGGCGCAGGTAGAACGGCCGTTGTACCTCTCTGATGAATGAAAATTCCTCTTTTTAAACTACAGCTCTCTCTCTCTCTCTCTCCCTCCCTCTCCATCCATCCTTCACCTCTGCCAGCGAGTCATGTGCCCCTCCATCCTTCTCTCCTGGTCTTCATCAATCTTGTTGCGGATGGAGGCTAATGTGGTCTCAGCAGGGGACAGGTCAGCGTAATGGCCCGCGGGCAGCTTCAGTAAGATTAGTGAGTACATTTAAGGAGCACGGCTTAGTTCTGTTTGCTCAGCTGATGGACCTCGGAGAGCTAGGGACAGACCGAGCAAGCGTGCAGGTCAGCAAGAGAGCAAGGGATATGCAGAGTGAGTGAGTGAGGGTGCAGAGGGAGACTGCGGATAAACAGACACATAAAAATAAATATGAAGTGCAAAACAAAACAGGGGAAACTCAGCTGTTCAGTAAGTAAACACAGACACTAGAACTGATAGAATTGATTATACATATTTGTGTTTGCTGTCTACTGTAGCTACTTTTTAAAGCTTCAAAAAGCATCTTCAGAATACAGCCAAGTGTTGAGTTTGGACTTCTTCCATTTGAAGGAGGATGTGAGGGTTGTGTGTAAGAACGTAGGAGAGGGGAGGGAGGAGAGAGTAGGTAAGTGCAGTGGGGAAGGAGATGTCTTCTCTCTTCACCTCTCCTCCACTTCTCCTGAGTGATTTAAAAGAGTGGTGTCTGGCCCAGCCACACCAGCATAATCCCCCAGCCAACACCCCTCCCCCCCCCCCCGCCCAAACCTCCACCCACCCTCGCACAGACCCCCCGACAGACCTGCCGTCGGAGCTCCAGACATGAGAAGCCTGTCCTATCAGGGCTGAAGGCATAAGTCATCGCCGCAGAGGAGTCAGCCCACCCTCCCTCACCCTCTGATAAAGCAGCGGCTAACCAGCGCCATATGGAGCCGAGCACGACGCGATGACTTCACTCCGCCGCGAACAACTGTTTATGATCTCAGGGTCAAATTAACCCAGCTTTTTTTTTTTTTGTTGTTGGCCTGCTGAACACATTACAACCCTAAAACGCTGCCTTTTCGTCCCTCGTACAGACGGCTACCGTGCTTTTGGGGAATGTCTACATGGAAAGCCTTTTCCCCTTGTAATGACCTTTAATATATGTAATATATGTATAAGGAGATAAATCTGCCAGTTCTGGCACTTATTAAAAGGCTTATGCTTACTTTAGTCTCCCCTATGGACACTGAAAGATAACAATGTCAGAGAGGGATTAGGACTGTATTTGACAGTTCGGATAACGTGAAAGATATATTGAATTGGATTTTTCTTCAGAATAACAGCTCTATTGTTCATTCTGATCCTGATACAGGTTAGGTCAGGAAGAAAGGCATTTTTTACAGCAGAACCTGTGACGTGTTACATAACCAGACCACAATGCATCTAATGCAAAAACTACGAGATGGCAGCCTACGGTGTTGCTGCAAACTCATCATCCATAATGCTGGCATTTCAAGGGAAACATGAAGTCAGGACATTTTACAAGTTTACAAGTCTATTTCTTTCTCTTGTTTTTTTGTTCCTGAGGTAACCGGCAGAGACTCTTTGGCCTTCCACAAACTTGACAAACTTCCTGAGTCAGTCCTCAGGTATTCAACTTCCTGATACCCATGTAGCTAGTCTAGTGGACTCTTCCTGGTACCCATGTAGCTAGTCTAGTGGACTCTTTCAACATCATGACTGAGCCGAGCATCAGCTGAACAAATGTTTGAAGGACAAAAAAAAAAAAGAAATCCCTGTCTCTTCCGGCCAGTATCTGTCTGAGTATCTCTGCCTCTGTACACACACACACACACACACACACATTAAGATCTCCAAACTGGTACTCTCTCACTCTCTCACACACACACACACACACACACACACACACACACACAGCTGGGAAATCTCAGAGACTTGGGGATTGTCTGCTTCAGCTGCACCCAGCCCAGTGGGGGAGGCATGAAGTAAGGAGCGCACATCTTGCAAAGTTTTGGTTGAGGAACATTAAAAAAATGAAAGCAAGGGGAAAGAAAGCCTTTGGGAAGTGTAAAGATAGAGCGTGATATCATAGAAAACGTAGACTGGGGAGGAGCTGGACTCTGCAAACAAATCCCTTGGAGATGGTCTCTCTTTCTTTCTCTCTCGCTCTCCCTCTCATTCTCTTTTTCGTTTACTTCTGTGCCAGCTCCCCAGATTCTTATCAAAAGGACGCTTCCTCCCGAGGGGACATGCAGAAATAAGTCCCCCCCCCCCCCCCAACCCCCCAACCCCCCAACCCCAACACACCACCTCCATCCTCCATCCCTCTTTCCCCCTCACCCTCCTACTCCCCACTTCCCCAAAACCCTCCTTCTCTATGGTAACCATGTCAGCCTTCAAAATAGAATGTGTTTTAGAATGGAATGTGTTAAAATGACAGCCACAAGTCGTGGAGAAAAGGTATGTTTCCTGACAGGATCTTGTCACTGCGTTCAGCTCGGTGTTTATTCTGTCCCGCCCCAAGCGCTGCTGAGGTGACACACAGTAATGGCAGGAGAAAAAAAAAAATATATCTACGAAATGGGAAAGTAAAAAAAAAAAAATATATCCGGAAATGTTTTCCTTTGATCCACACTCATCACTGACGCACAAAACGACACCCTTCCCGCCTTCCTGTTTTGACAGTGTCGCTTGTCAACCTCATTAACCTTCACCTTCAACTTGACCTTGACAGTGCGCTTGAGCGAGCTTATTTACATTTGTATACATGTGCACATAGCATCCGCGCCTGGAGCCTTCTTAAAGTCTTACTTGAAGGCCCTCGGAAAGTTATTTACGTCCTCATTTTTAAGCTGTTAACACAGCGGCTTGGGCTGGTTGGGACTGAAGTTATTTAAGGCGTGAAGAAATGAGCAAGACTGACCCTGACTGGGCACTTCAAAGACAGGGAGTTAACCCTGGGCTCTTCCTCCTTGTCAAAGCCAGAGATAATGCAGCTCCATAATCTATATGTTTTGCTACATCCGAGTGAGCTTTTTAAAGGCCAGTCGCTTCCTGCTGAAACCATTAAAGAGAGAGAGAGAGAGAGAGAGAGAGAGAGAGAGAGAGAGAGAGAGAGAGAGAGAGAGAGAGAGAGAGAGAGATAGAGAGAGTCCCTATTCTAGGATGAGACACAGCTCAATCCTCTCCCCCACAGAGAGTCCTGGAGAAACGGCAGTAAACAAGTAGAGGCTGTGTGTGAGCAAAGAGAGCCTAATCACTGTTAATGGCGCTAATATCTTCCTAGGTGATGGTGTCGGGACAGTTAAGACAGGGAGGGTGTAGGGAACAAGAAAACAGAGGTTTAGGGATACCTGCATCAACATGAGCGTGCAGATCAGATTGAGCACAGGCATGGTGGAATGCAGACCTTTGGAGAAGAAAAGAGAGAGGGGTTTCTTTCTTCCCCTCCTCTCGTCCTTGTCTTTGAGGTCTCTGTTATCACAGCCATCACTACGCCTCTCGCAGTCACCACTTTGTCACCACTGAGGTAATTGGGGGGAGGCCAGAGACAGTTCAGCCAGGAGAAAATCACCTGACCCCAACTCCACTAGGCCTCTATTACGTCTGTCTATTATGTGGATGACAAACATGCACGCACGCACGCACGCACGCACGCACACACACACACACAGAACACGCTGGAACCTTTCGGACACCCTAGCGCCATAAATATACGTCGCTGTGGCTAAACTGGTGGAACAAGGAGCACTCACTCCTAGCTGTATTGTACCTGTATTGTTCGTAACTTTGCTGCAACTCGCTTCTTTATAAAAAATTAAATATACATTTTAAATGCAAAATTGTACATGGGGGAAATATTACCGGTACATTTCAGAGATCTGCTTAAATGATATCTACAGAAGACTATTAACACATGCACTCAGAGATTGAGGGGAGAGTGGGGAGGGAGAGAAAGAGAACGATTAAGTGACTGGGTGGTGGATCACTGTTAAATCAAAAGACCGCTCAGTGCTCAGTAGCCCTCATCCTGTTCTTTCCATTAACATGAATTAAGTATGCCTCAAGGAATATGGCATATCCTGCCCCTCTGCTGCAGCTGCTTACGGCATCTAAAACTACATCTATCTACAACTCGCATGATAACAGCTCAGAATAACACAACAAATACCAACGCCTGAGCGATTTACATGATATACCTGTACTTTCTTAATAGAACGCCACTTCATGTTCTGCCGAAGACAGTCAGAATTCGTTTGTTCTAACACACAAGATAAAGTTATTGTATCACACTGGATAGCAGCACAATTGACGTCAAAGTGCGTCATCTTCAAAATAAATAAGCCTCTTTGTCAAACATCAATCAGTAAAGGTTAATCAAATCAACTGCCAGTCTTTTATTGGTTTCACAAATGTTGGATAGGGTTACCTTGTGATCAAAGGCAGTGCTGGCTCATGGTTAATGACAAGGCCTAACAAGCAAAGTCTTTTAGTTGGCTGAAAACCCGCATATGAAATAATGGTCTGAGGCTCTGGCCAATTCTTTCTGCACTTCGAGTCAGAGAGAGGTCAGCAGAGCCGAGGAACATGGGAAGTCTCTCCCCATAAACAGCCTTCCAGAGCCCAGACAGACGTGTGAAACTGCAAACCTTCCTGGCAGAGTTGCGGGTGTAAAGATGCATATCTGATTCAAAAGTATCTGGTGATGGAGTGGTTTGCCCTTTCAGTCGAGCCGGAATAAAAATTCGGCAAAGCAAGTAGCTCTGCTGCATATATAAACACATAAGATGATAGCAGATAGAACAGTATTACCAAAGAGATCATAGCTGGTGCTGCCGTGTCTCTCCAAATTAAATTTCACCAGACAAAATAGCTTGGATTACAAAAGACAGGTTTTAAGTTCTGTTTTCACAAAACAAATAGAACATTTTGATATAACAGGATTATCTGAAAGATCTCTTTTTATTGGAAATGTGCTCACTCAGACAAGTGAGTGATCATAACGTGAAATTCTATTTACTATTAACCAAATATACCTTGAGACTATTTAAGAAAAAGACTTGTTCAACAAAATCCTTGGCCTTGTGTTACAATGAAGTGGTCATCTCATTTGTATCTTTTGCTTTCTTCACCATTGTGGTTTTATGTGCATATCTATGGGCTCCTGTGTTAACATCTTCTGAGCAAATACAGTGTTGTTTATAATTATGTTAAGAATTTTGAACATAATGGGTTGACGTCTTCACAGGAAATAACTCAATTCGCACCGAAGAAAAAGATACGTCTTTTTAAGATTATTAGTTTGACATGAGACATTTTTCCAGGCGTAACATGGATTTCTTCTTTCTGACTGGGCTGTACTTGATTGTTAGGTTTTTTTTAGATTTTTTAGAGCCATACAAATCATGGGTGGGGAATTATCAGACATCTCAATGACATATGTTGTTACAACTTCCTCTTTCATTGTTTGAAAGTTGGAAATAACTGTTGAGTTATCGCTGCAAAAACAGGCAAATTTTCAGAACAGCTTTTTTGTACATCCCCAACCCAAGCCATGTCCAAGTGACCACCCTTCCTTTGAGGATTAGGCAGTGGGTACTGGAAGGATCAAACGTTAGCTAAGACATTAGCTCATGACCGTCCTATCTATATCTGCCCTTATTTGGTTATGGGAGTCAAGCCATGCCCTTCACAAATCTTAGCAACCATCCACAAGCTTAGAGCCTGCATTACATATCTAATAAACCTTTTTTTCAAAAGCCAAATAAAACAGAACATTGGATCATCACCCAGTGACCTCACAAGGAAAATGTCTCCCTCTTTCTCTATATAGCCTACTCAAACAAGAACACTACAGTTACTTTTCTTGTGACGGGGTAGCACTGCATTGCAGGTTGCTGATGCAATTCCTCCTCCGAAGCAGACACTTCTGGAATGGAGTGTGCCGCCTGTAGTGGGGAGCGAGCGAGCGGCAAGGAACGCTCAGCATGAGGGAGGATGTGGCGGTTAAAACAGAGACAGATCAGAACGCAACGCCAACCTTATTAATCTCGTAATTACAGCCTGGCCACCGAGGACGGCATGACATAATCGGATGCAACCAAGCGTGCCATCCAGACACAGGCTGCAAGGCAGAAATAACTCCTCGGGTTGCCTCCCATCCATTTTTCCAAGCTTGAGGACCGTTGCCAAGCCACTCACTTAAGGGCCCGTCTCCAAAGAGTGGCCGTCAAAACCCCAGAGTCAGACATCAAGGGCTACAGTAGGAGCCTTTTCACCTGCAGCTCAGACAAGACCCAGACCGCCAACATACGTTAGGCGTGAGGCCAACGAGAAACAGAAAAACCTCAAGCCATAATTAATCATAATTGTCTAAATAAATTCCACTCAATACCACAACAGTGGGACTAAAAGAGCCTATCGGAAAACAGACGGTGATGAATACTGACATTCACAGCAAATGCCTTTCATTTTGCATCTCTGCTCAATAACACCATCATAACACAAGCAAGGTTTAATAAGCTGGGACTTTGCCAAGGTCCTCTTTGGATGCTTGCGGAGATGGTGTGACCACTAGCTTGCTGTGTACACATGGATCTCCCTTTATCACCCCATTTCGAGAGCGTGCTGCCCTCACGTCGCCACGCAGTGGGAAAGTGCAGACGGTGGACTTTACTATCCTCCAGGTGCTTTGGTTCGAGGAGCCCGCCAAACAGTAAAGCCTTCGGCCTTAATTCGCCAAGACAGGCCCTGGCCTGCATAAAAACTCCTGCCTCCTCTCTCACAAACATCCACCTACACTCAATCCACCAACACCCACGGTCCCCTCTCCCCATCTGCCCACCCAGGGGGGAGGCAGGGATGGCTGGGCCGGGTCAGATGTTCTCCCTCCAGGGCTAAGGAGCAGAGCCAGGGCTGCAGAGAGGATAATGTGTTTTGAGATGCGAGGGAACGTTGACTGTATTGGAGTGGACATGAGGGGGGAGAGGAAACTTAACCTCCGCAGATAGGTCATGCAGTGTGCACTGAGCCATGTAAAGTCCTTCCAAACGCGACAACACACAGCCAGATCAAATGTGTGTGTGTGTGTGTGTGGAGAAAGACAGTGTTTGTGAGACAGGCTCAGTCCATGCTCTTCTTCACCATCACAAGGCATTTCTTATTTCACTTTGTTTTACTTACTGTAAGCTGAAAAAGAGACCTCAGTGTCCGTCTTTACGAAAATATCAGTTGAGAGGACTAGAATTAGATATGTTAATCTCCTTGTTTCCACAGGAAATAACCCAATCTCCCAATAAACTTAAAAAAGCAATTATTTAACCTTACTCAAAAATATATTTTTTACATGACTACATTTAAGAATCACACATACAAAAAAGGGGGAAAAAAATCTCAGCTCTGGTTAAGACATCAAGCTTGAGGTTGTATCCTAAGATTTATGGCAGGGCCGGCACATAAACGCACGGGTAATAAATTAACCTCCATGGTCTCCGAGCCTGCTCAGAGTTCAGGCTTCGCCGCTCCAGATAGATCCACGGGCCCTGAAGAGGCCGGCAGTGACCCCTGACGATGGAGAAGTGTCCCCTGGCTCTCGCTTCAGGACACCCAGCCAGAAGGGCCAGGCTGGAGCTGCCATGACGGGGCTTAGCACATGAAAAATCACAGGTGGATCACAATTGCAGGTGTACCATAGGAGCACGGCAAGAAAAGCCAAGGCAATGAAACACTGAAAGAGATGGACCTCAGGCAGTACTCGGAAAGAGACTTGCGCTACATGAAAAACACAAAAGACTTTTGTGGTTTAACCACACAAAATAGCCAGCACCGCATCTTTATTTTTAAAGTTCTGCCGAATACTGAATCCCAGTATTTTTTATGGTGCATACATAAATGCAGTAAATATCACCAAAAATGGTGAAACTGTGAAAAAGGATGCCATTTACAAGGCATTATTACTGCAGCTCTTGAGCTGGTCACATTAGACAGGATTATTCATGTTTTTCTTATGCAGTAACTTTCACCTTTTTCATTTACAATACTATACTGATAGAAATTGATATGAAGCAAAATAATTAAATGGCAAAGATAAAAAAACATAGAAAATTATTATTTACAATTAATTGAAAATCAAAGCTTAATGGCATAGGCCACACATCCCACCCTTGAGCTAAACTATTACACTTATCTTTAATGTCACATTATATTGTATTGGTGTTGTGTAGGTCTAATTGAGTGCCTGTCTCTTTACATTTTAAGACGGTTACTTTAAGACATTGAGAGAGCAATTTGATTGCTGAGGAAGGCTTGCGTGAGTCTCAGTTTTAAGCTGCTGGTATTTGGATGCAATTCATTATGTTTTCAAGGTCATTGGTTAAAATAATGGTTTAACAACTTCAAGAATATCTATCTTGGATCATAGGAGATAAGTGTATTGCAATGATCATTTGTATTATTTTGGTGAGCACTACGAATGACAAGACATAACATGAGCCATATGCTAGCTAGAAAGAGCTATCTACAGATGTAAATGATTGCATAGTCCATTACACAAACGCCATTAAACCCAACAGTAGGTCTTAATTTCACAGTCTAGATAGGTTAACAGCACAGGCTTGAGAGATCCAAGCCAGCAGATCGACTTAACATTAGCCTGCTATTATTTGCTGACATCAAATCTGGAGAGGAATGAACAAGTTCACTGGACTGCTGTTCCTGCAATTCACTCTAATGGATTTGTTTTCTCTTATTACTGATGACGTGAATTTTTGGAGCGGTGCTCATATTCTAGCAGTGGCGGTGCACAGCATTCGGTTCGGTTGACAAAACTAGGTTCAGCATAGGGGTGGGCGAAAAAATAATATCTCCATATTTTTTGTGATTTTGACGATAACGATAATTAATCGATATCCTTTAAAACATTTTTTGTAAAAAGTCTGAGTCGCTTTACAGCTCATTATTTATAAGTAGCATCAATACAATAATAACCAATAACCTAACCTGTGACTTTTTAACCAAATCAACCAATGCATTGTCACTCTATGACACATTCCAATTCTGCCCCCACTTGAGTGTGTGGCAATGACATGAGAAAGTCTGAAGCTGAAGTTCCTTTCAAAAACCTTTACTTAGGATTCACTGTAAAATGAAGCAGACCAACAGAATGCATCTCAGTTATTTCCTTCGATGTTTTGTTTAAGAGCAATCATGTAGGTTAGCATTCCAAGTTACAGAATAGAAACTAATGCGTTAGCTTATGGCTAATGTATATGAGAAGTCCCATAGAGATGCTAACGGTTAGTATAATCGATAAAAGTAGATTATTTAGACCAAACTTCAATCCATTTACAAAAGGGTTACATGAGAAGAGGTCTTTGCTTACAACTGACTATTAAAATACTCAAAGGCCTCCATATAATACCATGTAGGAAAAAACGTGACTGTCTCATCAATGCTAGCTTCTACTTGAACAGAACAAATTCCCAAGTAGTCTAGCTCCACAAAATAAACATTAGGCGTGCGTGTGACAACGTGGACCCACTAGCGATCATGTGACACTTGCTCTGCAGCAGCCAGGGGCTTCTCTCGCATACACCTCCTGGATTTAGTGAATGTATGAGGTTTCAATGCCTGATTTCGGGTGTTATTTCCACATAAGTAATTTAAATACTCGATAATGTAAATTTGCACATCATTAAAACAACAATCACGATATTATCGCAGACGATATATATCGCCCACCCCTAGTTCAGCAGAATCCGAATCCCATCAAAAAGCTGAAGCTTTGTTCGAATCTGAGGATTCATACACACACACACACACACACACCCCCGCACACAATCTCCATTACTTATGTCGTAATCATTTAAATGATCATGCAGAAGGCCATATTGAGAGAATTTCCAATTTCCCTCATGGTAGAACATGTTATTTATCAGATTGCCCTGCCAATTTAATTGAATTTGTTTTCAGAAGATGTGCTTCCATGATCTGAGACAGCTCTGCTTTGTTTCTAATTTCCCCGGATGATTTCAAACATCGGGTTGAGGAAATGACTCCAGGGCATTGCATTAGAACTATGGCAAAGTGAGATAGCTGAGGGAGGTTTCCAGGTAAATGGTGGCCTGTTTATGTGGGATAGTGTGTGTTTGTCTGTCTGTGCCTGACTATGACTGAAACTTTGAGGGTATGCTGGAGGAAATAAATGTATTAACTGATATACACCACACTTCTACTTTGTGGACAAATATTGCACATCAGCAATACAACACCAAGTATTGCTATCCAAATGACAGAAAGCAATTACTGCAAAAATGCACAGGGTAATGAAAAGGCTATTGCAAGTCATTGTGATATACCCACTGGACTAAAAATTCTATTCCAAGAAGATAAATGTCAAATTAACAAAGCATATTTCACAAAAAAATATCAAAGACGGCTTTCCATGCATTTGAAATATATCACCTATTTTGCTTATGTGTAAGACAGTTTCACAGTGCTTTAAAAAGGCAATTCTTCAGTGAGAGAAATGTGTCTGTTGTCCCCATCTAATCGTACTATACTGCTCAAAGAGAATCTCAGGAAAGGAATGGAAACACTATACAGTGCATTGTGCTTTTTAGAATGTTTTAGACATTATATAGATATATTTTTCTAAGTTTGATCTCTTGGGGGGAATAGAGTAGTAACATATGAACACAACCCCAAACGCCTTTTGTCACATTTGAGCGATTGAAGGAAAGGAGCCATTTCCAGGTCCGATGAACCTCAAATAAGACATTGCTGATACGCGCCAGACGAATGACAACCATCTAACCAGCCTGCAGATTCCTGGATCCACATGTAGGCTGGGAAGATGCCTGCTCACACGGCCAGCCATTTCTGCAGGGAGGCGGCGGAACTCTGCAGAGCACGGAACTCTGGAGCGGTCTTGCTCTCGCCGTGCACATCCCTCATAGGCAGCACAGACTTCATGGTTCCACTGAGGAGGGAAGCCTCCAGGATCAGGGCTCAACATGTACTTCACACGTCACCCGCAACCAAGAACACTTCAACAGACCATGTCTCTTTCCTCCCTTCTCCAGGTTTGAATTTGTTGTGTTCTAGCTAATAAATTGGGATGTGCGTTTTTTCTGTATTTTGGACGACACAAGGTATGCGAAGCTGGGTTCAACTGCATGGAAGTCACAACTTGACCTCATCATTCTGTCAAGCATAAGAGGAACCCCTGCCTAAAGGGAGTGCACTGGTGTGGTTTCCCTATGCACAAAAAAGAATGATCGGCAGTCCTAAAAATACGGCCAGGAACCTGGACTCTCAACACCCGAGTTATACACACACACACACACACACGCACACACACACACACACGCACACACACGCACACACACACACACACACACACTCACACTCACGCACACACACACACACACACACACACACACACTCACGCACTCGCACACACACACTCACACACAGGCCACTTAAAGCAGGAAGACATTTAATGTACGCCCACAGATCCCCGTGCGCCCGTAATAGAGCTTATTCATCAATGGCCTGCTCTAAATCATTCCTCTGCACACCTGCACTCTTCTCTCCTTGACACCATCACTCCGAAACGTCCTCCTCTCCAACCAGATATTACTCACTCCACAGATCTCCGACTTGAATAAATCATGAATAAAGTGCTCCACAGAGGCGTGCAACAGGTACATCTTTGTCTTCATCCAGTTCAGGAATAGTGCTTTAGGTTGCACTAAAACGGACCATCCTTTTTTCAAAAGTTCATTCAGACATATCGGAGAGCTGTCTCAAAGCATCCGGAGGATAACAATAGGGTAACTTTAATGGCAAATTAGCTTCAATTATCTCCATACCTGCTACTTTTGATTTTTAAAAACATGATCAACAGAGCAGTACTGCTGAATGTGCCGACTTTTCATGGACGGTAATTACATAGGTCTGAGAAACAGTTACTCTCGGCTGTGACAGAGATATCTCTTGTTTGAAAAAAAAAAAAAATACGAGCCCCAGCAGCGAGCTCATTCTCTCACCTCTTAATTAGCCACTTCTTTCTCTAGGCCAATCGATTCTCATTAGGAGTGGAAGGCAGTCAGTCACTGAGCCGAAAGATATTTTCCTGAGAGTGGAAAACAAATCATTCTGGCACTGACAGTCTGGGACTTTCAAACCGCCTTTTTCTGAAATGAACAATGTCGATTCCAGCAAGATTTCCACCTCCGAAACACATTTTTCAATTGGCTTTGCTTTCCGAGTGGAGGTGATGTGTTGACACCAGTTTGATGATGAAACATGTATGGTTTCAGTTGTTTTCTTAAACCGACTGGGGCAGTAATGGACTTGGACATCACAATGAGATCTCGCTCCAGTACAAATTTACATGAATAACATCATCTTTTGGAGAGGAAACCACTGACATAATGTTCCAGGGGAAGCTCCCAGCTTGATGAGTGAAAAAAAGTATAGAACCTTAACGGTTCTAAAAAAGCCCTGGAGAACTAGAACGATCTCAGGAGGCTTTATTCAGATTAACACAGCATGTTGCATACTACATTGCACTGCATAGACAGGTCCACTGTATCACTCCAAGTTTACCTCTAGCATATCTATTCTTGCATGCATAAAGAAAACCCCATCGAGTTGAAAGATGTCAATGAGTCAATGAGCTCTTGAGTGCTTGCACCAGAGTGTACCAGAGAATGACATCAACCCTTTAACAGGGGCGTGAAGGGATCGAGAGACAGGGAACCCACCCAATCCAACCAAACAAACCGTACGATCCTGATTGTGTTTCACAGCCCTCGCGGCTGTGTGTGTGGGAAAATCAGGCCAGAATAGCGAGTCCACTGAGCTAGTCAGAGATTCAACAATAATAGGAAACAAATCGCTGACACAGGCAGCCCTGTCGGACACCACGCCCGCAGGTGGATGATGTCTTCTTCCTCGCTGAGGAAGACACGCAAGAAGTGCTGACACAAGAGGAAGCTGTCAGGATACATGGGAGACTAAAAAAGGAGAGTGACAACACAATGGGGGAAAAAGAAAAGGGAAAACGTGTCATCTATCCAGGTGGCCCACACTCATCTTTGGATTCGGAACTGATGGCGGCTGAGAGACACACCAGAAGTGCTGACGTCATTGACCACGCAAAACTGCCTTGCGACAATCTTTCTGGCCAGTACCGTAGACAAAGTTGTCACACACAAAGAGGGAAAAAAATGGATTTCCTTACTGGATATTTTTTGGCCTTCGTAAAATCTGACATCAGGATAATGTTGTTACCTCACCCCGTTCTCTTAAGTTCTATGTATTGAAAAACATGCACCTGTTGACCTCTAGGCATGGCAGAGAGATGGTAATGTGGTAATTCCCTCATTTTATGATGTGTAAGAAATGGATTGAGGTTTGGAGGACAGGAATGGGAGTGATCCTACCCGTTGGGATTGGTCACTGCCAGAGAGGCGAGGGTGTGGAGAATGTTCAGGAGACACTGCCGTACTTGGTTTCAGCTACGCACTGTACAAAAGCACACTCGGGAAGGGGAACAAGCCTGAGAATCACAGCCAGATGTCAGAATCAAAGCCATGAAATAACAGTTCTAGAGTGCACTGTAATTCTCTCATGATGCACGCCAAGTCAAAATACCACCAGGCTGACACTACCATTCAATACCATTGAGAAACTCCAATTCGTTCACAAGTGTATCGCCTAATATTATAAACGTCAATAAACTCAGACACACCTAGAGATGTAGGACACGTGGTGTGAAATGTGAAAGACTTCTTTTACATCCACTTTGATTCATGCCTGTCTATTTGTTTTCCATCAAACAGGACTTTTGAAGAAAGCAATGCAATAAAAGCAAAATATGAGATGTGTCATTTTTTTTAAATCTAACAGCTGATCGTGAAAAATGATTTTTTGCTTAACACTAGCGAGGCGACCCCTACTTGCGGCATTATCCACTCCCTGGAGACCCATTTTTGGGGTAGACATGGCTGCCAACCTCTCAGGCAGAGCCTGCACAATCAGTCAAACCTTCTACCCATTTAACAACAGTATTGCAAATTTTCTCACCTGGGCCAAAGAAGTCTCAAACTCAAACATCCTCATCTGAGCTGGACCAGGAGACTGGGTTGAGTATTCATGGTGCTAGTAGGGTGTGTGCCCTTATCCATTTCACACATCAACTGTTAATGATAATTTTAAAACTGTTAATGATAATGGGGAAAAAGTGATTTTAGAAAAAAGCCAATACCGTTAGTTTTTTATAGTGCCAAGAGGACCTAGTCACCAAAGCAGTCCCTTGTGTTTCATTCCTGCAAAAATGCAATGTCAGCTGCTGCCATCGTTTAAGGTTTCCATTGCTCGCCCTACATAAGGAGAGGAGAAACTCTTTTTAATGTTGCCCCCTCGTGAATTATGATTCCCACCTTCCGTTATGGACCAGTAGGCAGGTTATTCTTGGATTCCTCCTTCCATATAAAATGGGAATTATTGGTTCTGCATTTAAAATACGCACGTAGTATGGAAGGCCTAAACTCTGTGCAGACATTTGAGGAGCTTAACAGCACTGGATCGGTGGTAACGGTCGGGATTTTTTTTTCCAGAATTACTTCTGAGGTTTCATGATGAGGGGGCCTTTGATCCAAGGGAGGACAATGAAACTCAGGAATAAGTACCTGTTTGTGTTGGAGAGCTGCTTCAAAATTACTTGATTCTGGAGACCAATAACAGAGGAAAGGAAAGAAGAAAAAAAAAAAAAAAAATACTGTTAACCAGAACCGAATCGGCTCCGAAGGAGTGAAAAGAGTTGCAGACCCCAGGGGATGTGGTTGGAAATGGAAAGGGCAGAGTGTGCAGAAAGTGGGACAAGCCCAGCCCTTCTGCTGCACCTCCAGCCAACAAAATAACCGTGTATACACACACACACACACACACACCGTACACCAGGGCAGTCACACTGGTCAACCGAGGAGCACACAGAGACACATGCCAGTGTCACAATCATAGGAAGCTTGAGTTTAAATTCACAGAGCCTCAGAGAAAGCGGTGATTATTTTTCCACAGGGATTGAAGACGAGGGAAAAAAAAAAAAAACGCAGCTTGGCCAGTGGCTATGCCAGGCCCAGGGTCAGCCTTGAGAGACAATCTTCTCTCCTTTCCTCTCTCTCCTTCTCCCTCTCCACTCCCCTATCGCCTCTCCCTTCCGCTCATCCCCCTCCCTCTCTCTCTCTTTCTAAAGCTTTTAAATACCCATCCATCACATCCTCTTTTCTTCCGATTCTTCTCTTTGTCCATCCTCGACAGAGACTACCCTCGTTGAACCCTGTTAAAAGCCTCTCGGTTCGGCTGTCAAACCCCGGTGATCTGATTACCCTACATACCTACTCCCAAGCAGCGGAGTGCCTCTGAACAAGCTTGCGGGTGTTGAAACTGGAGGCTGAATTACTGTTGGGGGCAGGAGAGATGGGGGAAACTTGGGGAAGAGAAGGAGGAAGAGGAGGGGGAGGCGCACTTGCCAAAAGAGAAAGACATCCAAGTTTTCCAGCACTGGAAAACCACAGATGTAGGAAACCACACCTGATTGTGCTCAGTGAGGCACTGTGGTTTCAACAGCAGGATCAAGACAGCTAAACACAAGGCAAGACCACCACTTACTCTTCGAGCCATTTCATAATATATCAGGTGTTGGCTGAAGGCATCCTGGAAGGGAATTTTCAATGGTTACAGGGACAAACTTCCATTGTCATAAATGGAGACTGTCTGCCATTAGGAAGAGGGGGCTGTAAAAGCATTTAACCCAAATAATGACTTGATTGGTCTCCAAGGCTAAGCTGAGGTTGAGAGGAGGCATCAAATTCAGCTTGTTTCAGTGGAGAGGGATGGAGCCTAGGCAGAGGCAAGCCAAACTTCCAGAGAAATAAAGATATCATGCTTCAAAATCAAGCCTCTGAAGAAGCTGGGGTTTTCTCCCTCGGAAAACACAAGGCACTAGAGCATGCATGATGAATGGATGTGACTTTCGTAGAGCTGTGACTATGGCAATAACACAGTCGTAAATTAGAGACAGCCGAGAGAGTGCAAACGAGGTACAAGCCAAAAAAATGGAAAATAAAAAGCAAAAAAAAAAAAAAGCGCAGCAAATTATCCCTAATGTGGCACTGGAAGTTAACACCTCAGCTTCTGAGGGACACCAACCAAACCGCAACACATCAGATTACCTCACTTGCAAAAGGTGACCTAGTTCAAATTAACATCTTTTTGTAATGCATCACCACAAGTCAGGGAACATACAGGTAGGAGCATATGTGAGCTTTGAAGTACACATACTAAATGCAAATAGTAAAAGGGCAAGTGTTTAAATCATATATTTATGAGCACTAAAACATAAATCATGCTCACATTTATCTATGAAGGTGATTTATAACAACCTAAAGCCATACATATAATGAACAGCGGCATGAGCACAGATTCCCCCATCTCTAAAATTGCTTAGCTGGCAAAGCTATTACATGTAATGAATAATGACTACAGCAAACCACAACATCTTAATGTGTGATAATTTGCAACAATACCACTCAAAACTGTCTGCCCATTTTAAGATTCAATAAAAAAGCTCATCAGTGAAAACACATTTGACAGTGCCGAGGCACACCGAGGGGGATTAGCCAACATGGTAATCAGAGGAAAGGAACACGTCGATGTTTGCCAGAGACTGCTTTGGCTGAAAGCACCAGACTGACTTGCACTACATGAATAACCACAAAGGACGTAACAGAGAAGGGTAGCTTGAAGAAATCGAGAGGTTTGTCATGGGCATCAAAAGTTCGAGATGTGGCTCAGGTAAAGTACACTGTTTTCGACAGACTAAAAACTGGGTATCACCTTGGGATGAAGTGGCTTGTTTTTTTTTTTTTTCATGTGAAAAGAACTTGCATTAATAACAGATTGATGGCCTCAGCTGTCTTTCCATCTCCAAGAACTCCACCAATGAGGCATCGTGGAATTTTGAGATCATTTGTCAAGAGTCATCATTGTGACGGCCTCGCTCTCTCGCTCTCCAGAGAATGGGGAAGCTGGACTGTGCATGTGTGCACGCCACTGCCGCATTCTAACATTCCAGAGGCGGACAGTCACGCACTCGTCCACCACCCCACAGGGGTCTGCAGGGTCTACAGGGACCTGTTCCACTGGACCCGGCAGCAGGAGAAAGCGTGGCCAAGGCACGGCCCTCGCGCTTCCTGACTTTAGGGGTCCCGGCGGAGGCATCCGAGAGACAGATGGACGACAGCAGGGCGACGTGATACACAACACAGCACAGTGCACACAGCAGGTTCCACACACCTACACACAGGCACAGTGCACACAGCAGGTTCCAGACACCGACACACAGGCACAGTGCACTAAGCAGGTTCCACACACCTACACACAGGCACATATGCCGGCAGGTGAATCGGGATGAAGGCACAGATGTGCTGGGTCAGAAAGGACAAATCCTGCGGTCCTACTGAATAGTGTTTAAGAACTGGCATATAGCGTATAAACACCATTTTGAGCAATTGTACCCACTGCTCAGTGATTACCAGTAGATAAATACTAACAGACACCGGTTTTAGGTCAATGGTCTTAAATGATGCAAAAATGCGAATAAATAACGCAGTTAACAGTAGGCCTTTATTCAGAAACGCTAATCAGGTGATGTAAATCCTTAAGGGTTTGTGACAGAGAGAACGAAGGAAGCGACATCTTGAAAAAGAAAGAAAATGGGAGGAGAAATGGACTTGGGGCAGGTCAACCGGTGGAAATAAGGGGGACATACACAACGAGAGCAAGAGATGCTATCCGCCGCCTCCAACATTTTTGGGATTCCAATAATCCCCCCCCCCCTCCCTCCAGTTCCCATCTGTCACATTTCTGAAGTCTGAAAAAAAGTGAGACTTGCGGCTCTCAATCCGAGAATCCCTCCTTGGTCTGAAAAGGTATGGGGCGACTGCAAAAAACGGCAACAATTTCAGGAAGTGTTTACGTCAAGAAACAGACAGCGGTCTGCAATCACACCACCCGTTTGCACGGCTTAATGTGATGGTTCTTCAGACTGATTTACGTTGCCTGTTTGTGAACTAATGAGATGTAGGTTGTGTCAAAGAAAAAGGGCTTCAAATGCTTTGAGCCACGGCAGCTTGTTATGCTCGAGGGCATATGTGGGCTAAGCCTCTCAACACCTGAGATGGCATCATAATGATTTAACGCCCTTCCCAAATGATTCCACAATGGAGGTTAAGCTGTGGAGACCAGAATGTCATTGCTCACCTCAAGTGCTCACTGACCAGGTCAAGTCTACAACTTTTGAATGCACAAGATTTGGCCTGCGATCCTCTAATGTGTCTAATGTGCCTCTAATGTGTTTTTTTTCTCATCATTGCATTAGCATGACTCTTTCTGGTGCTATTTTTCACAGGGATGCATAAATCCAGTTTCGGAATGACAGGCAACAGTAAGAGAAGATGTGGGATTCAGGGAGAGGGATCAGTCACAGGACGTCAACTGTAACATGGGAGAGAGGAGATGGGGGAAAGAGGAAGAGCTAGAGGGGGGGAAATGGAAAGGGTCAAAAAAAAGGAGAAATCAGAGAGCTCTGAAGAAAAGAAAGGATTAAAAAAAAAATGATTGATTGATTGAAATTGAGAGGAAATTACAGCTTAACGAATCAACGATAGATGGGAGAAATTGAGAGGAAAAATTGGTACTAGAAAAAAACAGACCAAGAATATTGGTACTAGAAAAAACAGACCAATTATATTGGGGTGAAGACAGAAGTCAAGAGAAGCAAGAAAGAGAGAAAAAAGAAGGAAGGACAGGGTAGATTGGAAAGGAGCAGAGGACTGAGAGGAAATAGGAATATGCAGAGATAAACACACAAAAATCAAGGCTGAGACAGAGAGAGAAATGAGACAGACAGTTGGACGAACACAGAGAAACAGAAAGAAAGAAAGAAAGAAAGAAAGGGAGAGAGAAAGAAAGACAGACAGAGAGACTGACAGGGACTGAAAGAGGGAGAGAGAGTGCCAGAGTGGGGGGAAAAAGTGATTAGGGGGCACGAGAGAGGAGGAGAGGAGAGCGGAGCCGCAGACTCACTGAAGTGAAGGCCAGCAGCTCCTCATCTGTCAGTTTGTGGATGGGGTTGTTCTTCTGGAAGTCTGTGCTGCGGAGACAAAGCCACAGAGAAACATTGGATGAGTCTGGGACTGGACAAGAAGCACTGCACTCACAGTTCCCAACATAAATTACAATACTTGCAACAGAATGCAGACAAAGGAGCACTATTTCTTTCCCCGGCTTTCCCATGGCCAGATCAGAAATACAACCAGTGGGTATACCTCGGTAATTTACTCAATACCACCAGATTTATGTGAAGTTAAGAGCAGTGATGGCAGTACTATTTCAAATTGAACAGAGTAACCAATTTGAGTTGACAAATTGTGAGACACGACTGATTTGCTGTACACTATAGACCATAAGGAGATTTGTGTGTGATTCCTTCAGTGACGCACGGATGAAAGTGAATCAACTTTTCTTTCATCGTTTTGTTTTTATTGCTTGACAAGGGCAATGGCAGGACACCACCAAGAAAAAAAAAATGTAGTTCATCTGTACGCTAAAAGCACTCAACCCTGCTGAGGTCACCTGTCACACAATCTCTTACACAACCCCCCCCCCCCCCCCCCCCCCCCACACACACACACACACACCTGTCAGACCTGTTGAAAAGTACCACCATCACCCTCAGGCGGCATAAACACATCGGCACAGTTCAAGTTAAGCAGGAGAGACAGTGGAAATGAAAGACAGAAAACATATTTCAACAAAGTGAGATCAAGAGGGGCATCACACTACCTCCACAAGCAGCCCCCGGGTTACCCATACATATTAAACACTAGATGAAGTCAGTGCCTGTCCCCATCAAACACACCTACCTGGGCAAATGTGACATTCAAATCAGAAACAGTAGAAAAATAGAATTTCATCAATGTTATCAGTTGTTATAATGTTATAATTTCATCAAACACAAGCACATTTTTTTATTTTGCAAAATGTTATCAGTCAGTATAAAGGATAAATGTAGTAAAGCTATTGTGTAAAGCTTTTTACAAACAACCTCTGATCAAGGTAAAAGGCAAAGACCACTGTCAGAAAATCGGTGAAACGCTTTTTTGTTGCTTTCTTGGATAAAGGGCAAGCCAGGGGAAGAAGAACAAGGGTCCCTTTCCAACCTAAAGTGGGGTTTCATTTCATGGAGATTAGGTGAAATAATTACCCCATGCTCTTTTCAAAATGTTGTTTATTATTTTTCCACTAGAGCCATAGTGAGGCTTACTGAATGCCAGGTGCAACAGAACACAGGGCTTGTTCTCTACGCAAGCCATCCACAGTAATCATTAACAATTACAAACACACAATTTCTCTGTCTGTCTCTCTCTCTCGCACACACACAGACACGCACACAGACACACGCACACAGACACCTCTCTAAGACACACAGACACACACACTCCAACTTTCTCCTGTTCTCTCTCTCACACAAAAAACACACACTGAATCCCCACGGCCCCGCAGTCTAATGTGGGGTTTGGACATACTGGGCCCACATAACAGTGTATTAGTGTATTTCTGATGGAGAACACAGCATGGGGTTGAGGGCCGGCTTCCGCTCTTGGCCCGGGGAGCAGCGGAGGAAAGCAGGCTCCCCTCGACCAGACCATGGCTCCTGGAAGCGGATAGGAGCCGAAAATGGCGCTGCTGACCACAGCCTCTCTCACACACACACACACACACACAGCAGTGTTGGTTAGGAAGAGAAAAGTGAGACAATGAGGCTGACAGATAAAACTGTTACCTGGAAGTTAACGATGCAGTCACGATGTGTTTATCTGTGAATGAGAGCAAGTAAGCGAGCTCGGGTAATGACTGATAATTGCCTCGGGTGTTGGCGCTGTGGCTGCACTGGGGGCCGACCTCACGGCTATCCTCGAACGCTCCGTACGCGCCATGCAGGAATGTACAGTAACTAACTAACCAGCAGCAGGGTCTCCTCGCCTCAGCACATTCCTGATGCACTCATGGTCATCTCCGCTTCCAAATGATCTGACCAAGGTCTCAGAGACAAGCCAGCAAAGGACAATGTGTGGAGATGAAGCTGTGTGTGTGTGTGTGTGTGTGTGTGTGTGTGTGTGTGTCTGTGTGTTAAGAGAGAGAGAGAGAGAGAGACACAGAACATGTGTTTAACTTGAGAGATTTGTATGCACACAGTTAAGGTATATTTTCTCAGATAATTTTCACCTCATATTTAACTCCTAGCTGATGTACTAATACAGTGTGTGCGTGCGTGTGTGTGTGTGTGTGTGTGTGTGTGTGTGTGTGTGTCCTTCCCTGAACAGTGCCATGAGAATCCCTTAAGCCTGCTTTGTTGGCTCCATGTCATCCTGGTTAAAGGAGGCCATAAACCAAGGGGCTCCTATTTTGTGTCTGAAGTCTCCCAAATCCCCAAAACCAGACATCATCCTCCTCTACGCAGCCTTTCATTTGTCAGTGACCACTCAAGAGCCCATGGACTCAAAGCCTGCCACAGACCTCACAGCCTTGAAAGAAGCAGAACCATCATTCTCAGTGGCAGCTAAATGCTTCTAAAAAGTATTCTGGACTACACGCTCGTTTAAAATCCACAATGAGAGATTGAAGGTGATGTCAAACAGGTACAACCATCCATCCTTGCCAACGTGTGAAAAGATTTGGTAAAGTGTCGCCATTTTAGGTGTGAGCGCTGATCAGTTTGCACTTGGAACAGAGGAGTTAGTCTCAGCAAGTTCTGGTACACAACAGTCTTATGTAATGTGCAATACCACCGGTAGCGTTCTGACGGAGAAACAAAACTCGACTTAAAAGTGCTTTTCTGAGCATGTTTTCCGGCTCTTTCGCTCGGAACGCTGCAAGAGATATTATAAAGCACCAGCGCTTTCAAAATTGCTTCTGTACCATCTCGGTTTTAAATTCAGGCGTGACCCTGAACATCCCTTGCTACAGCACACAAATCCATCTCCCTACACAATGGAGCCACACGCAGTGAAGCAGGGCATTGTGGGAAGGTGCGGGTGGCCAGGGGAAGGAATGAAGGGGAGGGCTATGAGGTGATGGGGGCATGCTAAGAGGAAATGAAGCATTGCTCAGGTACACAAGGTGAAGTTTCTCACACGCACGCACACGCACAAAAACCTTACACCTCAGCAGCTAGGTGAGACTCAGGGCTGAGCTGAAGGCTAAGTGAATTCTGCTCTGTGACGACACGGGCCAAGTGACTCGATAATGGTGCGATTTAAATCACAATCTTAAATTGTGGTGATTTGCTATTTGCGGATTCTGTGACAGAGCGACGATGAGGAATTGGAATCTCTTCCTTCTTTACCTCTCTCTCTCTCTCTCTCTCTCTCTCTCTCTCTCTATTTTCCCGTTCACGCCCTCCTCTTCTCATGGGACTCACTCTTAATCCATCCTTAACCATCAGTCAATTCAATTACACCCCTAGCCCACTGCAATTATGCCTGCTAATTACTACACCCCTGCAATTTGTCTCTTAGCATCGTCAGAGCACGACGATGGCCTTTCAACAACAAGCGCTGTGCTGCCGGTGCACATGGCCAAATTACTGAGTGACACAGGAAGGGTTAGATGCGACGACCTCCGAGCAAGACTAAGTGGGTCAAACGAATTATGTGACAGAGGGCAGATTGGGTCGAGATGGGGGTTTTTTTTTTTTCGTGCCCAGAACCGCCATGGGAAATGACAAAGAGAAGGGTCAGTTCCACCAGAATCCTGAGGTGGACCATGCGAGGCAGTGAAAGATGCAGAGCTTGTGTGGGCATCAGAAGAGAATGACATAACAGAGGCAGTTTATCAAGACTACAAATGGCTAAAAAATCTTGTCACAAAAGTCACAGAAAACAACTAATTCGGAAAAAACCCAAGGACGATCATCTACTTCAGCGATTTCAGGCCCAAAAAAAGGCCCAAACATAAATGATCACATTCATCCGCTAGCTGTCTGCCCCATAAGCAGGCAAAAAAACATGTCTCCGTAGGCAGCCTAGGCTCCGAGATCTGTACACAAAAACAATTCCTACCAAAAAGGGTTGGCAACCTAGCCTAGAAATCTAGACGCGCCCCTAGCGGCAGCAAATTACATTTGCTGGCAGGGCTAGTCTAGCAACTCTCCGTTGGCTTGTGAGCTCCAGAAATCGAAACTAAATCAGGCCAATGAAATCGTGTATAGAGTCGTTAGGTGGGCTTAACATAATGATTGATGGCAGAGTTGCAACGGTTTGGCTTGAATTCCCTGCTACTTGAAAACAAATAAGATGGATGTTGCTGTTGGCGAACAGTGTGACACGAGTTAGCTTTTATTAAGTTGGCAAACGTTTGAACTAGCCAACTAGCTCCGCTGGTGCGCATGGGACTCATAGCGCTGCCGCTGTCCTATTGAGTGCAGAGGGAATTTGAAAGACAACTGATTATCCCGCCCCTCGGACTGAGAACTGGCTCGTCAGGCTATTGGCAACCCACTCAAAGGCAAAATAAAGCGTTTAAACCAATTACCGAAGAGATGCGTGTTTAGGAGAGTTTTAATTGCACGGGATGGAGTAGCGAGCTAGCTCTCTGTTTTGTTTGAACATCAACAGAAGTAACGTATCCCCGCTATCGCTGATACAACCTTTAAGTCCAGAGAGAACAAACACTTGACCATTGTTCTCAGACTTGCAGATTTGGGTGCGAGTTTGACAGCATGCGCACAGTGGCCAAAGCAAAGTCAGACGCAGAAAGTGGGCTGAGTGGGCCTTAATACAAGATCAGAATTTAACACTTGTAGCATGTGATTGGTTTATTCAATGTCACTTCACCAGTGAGGTCTCGTCCATTTCAGAGTCCCCACCTTGACGTAGCTTCCCACTACCTATATCACTGCAGAACTCGGGCCCTTAGACTTAAGACAGAACACTGTAATGTCCTCTAGAACCATTTCGTGTTGTGTTCTGTAAGATGAAATATAACAACCCAAGGAACATCTTATCAAGCCATCAAGTCTAATTATGATGGTAAAAAGATTCTTTAGCGGAGTTCTCTAGAAAGTAGATGCAGTTGAATTGTTTGTTAGTGGATTTTTGTACATAGAGGCAGGCTACATCCAGTATTTCATGGCATTGTGTGTGCCAAGGCCATTTGACGTATAATAGCCACAAAACACAAGTGAAAGTAAATTCAAAAAAAGTTCTGTGGTAGTGTGGGTCACATTGTGGGCCTTGACCTGAGATGCTGGGCCTGAAGCTGACATCAGCAGTGGGGCGCTGAGGGCAAAGGAGCCGCCCACCTCAGCAACACCATGGAGACTAATGAGACCGGACAGCAGCCCAAACCCTGACCCCTGACCCCACCCACCTCTGTCCTGCTCCCCCACCTCTCTCTTTCTCCATGCCCCCGTTTCTCACCCAATCACTCACAGGCAACATCGCTCATCTTTACCTCCTCCATTCATTGTTTCCATTCCTCCTTCTCTCCGAGGCAGTGCTCTATTCATGATTTAGTACATCAGCACCGTCCATTATTTTGAAACGCGCCCCGAGAGACAAGGTGTTGAAGACAATGTCTATAGAAAAGAGTCGTTTGTGCTAATGTAAACAGGAAGTTGATCTACCAGTATAAGCAAATCCAAAATGGATGCATAGAGTGCATACCTGAGCTACCAGATACTGCAGATGAGGAGGGAGAAGGAGATGTATTCTTTTGACACCTTACCAGGGTAAAGGAGAGAAGACAGACAGGACAGGACAGGAGAGGTAGAGGGGAGGGGGGGGGAGAGAGAGAAAGAGGGAGAGGGAGAAGGAGAAGTAGAGAGAGAAAGAGAGAGGGAGAGCAAGAGAGAGTGTTACAGTGGTGTATGGAAACGTGAGGGCATATTTTCAGGAGATCTCAATGCGTGTTAAAGCAAATGCACTGCCTCCAGCACACACGCACGTAAACCGAGGACCAAAAATGTACAGAAGCAACATCTCAACAAAGGCTAAGGAGAAACAGTAAACCTTAGCATCATTACAACCGTGATGTACTATGTTGAGCTGCAATAACATTGTTGATAATAAAACTGCTGGGCTTCTCCAAAATTGTGGGATTATTAAAAAATAAAAAAAACTCTTTCGGGTTTGGTTGCTGCTTTTTATATTTAAAAAAGGGCTTCTTTTTTCAATCACAGAGAAGAGCTTCCAAAAACACTGTAAAAACCATCCTCATAACAAGCTCCGGGCCAAGACCATGTCAAGTAGACCTTTACAAAATGAATCTGTAACACGTACAAGATGCAGCCTGAAAAATAATTTATAAGAGAGTTCAGAAGCGAATAAACCCTAAGAGACACACCTGCAGACCTACACACACACACACACACACACACACACTTCAGCACTCTCACTCTATCTAATACACACACTAAATAACTGACTCAAACATACATACATACTGTAAGTATACAGGTAAAAGCCCACATGCATACTATTAAACAATGCACTTAAACACACACATCCCATGCAGAGACACACACACGTGCACTGAACCATTTTGCCATGAGACGCGAGGGAACATACAGTAAATGTGTTCTCCATTTGAGGAACGTAATCGATTGCTCCAGACACAGAGCTCATTGTAGGCCTACTTGCACTTTCTAGAGTGCGCATTCATTACGTGAAAGGTTCATTACATGAAAAGCTTCATACCAAAACAGTGATCAAACATTATCAAATTTATCATGACTTGTTGTCACAAACACTTACTCCTATTAGAAAATCAAAACCAAAATCATGTAAGTAAAGACTATGTTGTTCTCTCATTGACGCCTGTAATAAGGAAAATGCAATTTCGGTTTGTAAAATGTATGCCCCCTCCCCCCAAACTCTATTAATCCCCCCCCTATGTGAAGCACTTAAAGGGGGAATCCCCCCCCTCATTTTGAAAAATGAGCCCTGTACACATATATGCAACCATAGTTGTCTCTCGTGTCTTGCACTTATACACACACTCCATGCTTCCAGTAGCGGATATATTCCAAGTGAGCAAGAGCTCACATTAAGGGATGTCCGCAATCGATTACGTTCCTCAAATGGAGAACACATCTATGTTCCCTCGCATCTCATGGCCACTCTATGTAATCCTTTGGTTTGGAGAGCCCCGTGTGTGTAAAGAAAATGATTTCAATCAAGGCTTGGCCAAAGAGTATAGAAGTAACTATACTCTTTGGCTTGGCGCCTCTGGCTTGCCATAGCTTAGAGGGTCACATTCATTTCCCTTCACCCACCCCATCTAATACACTGTAATAATCCCCACCCTTGCAAATTACTGAGCATAAGCTATTCTTTTCATGGCAAAAAAGCTTGAGAAAACGTAGATCTTGCTGGTATTTCTTGACACCACATATCGCTATTTCACTGTGGCTACAGTGTGGCTGTACCTGCGGGTGATTTGTGCCCTGTCAGACTGGGAAGACAAAACTTGCGCTAACAATACATCACCCTTTGTTATCGCTAAAAATATTGATATTGGAACATAAGGTGGGCCCATAAATATCAGCATTACAGTTTGGAGGGAATGGAGTATGCTCACAGTTGGGTAATGGCAATGAAGAATGTGTGCATTGTAAAGGCCCGGTATGTAATTTTATTAACACATTCAAGAGGTGATAATGCTGGAATTGTGAAAAGCCAGATGCAGTCTTTAAAAATGAGGTATGTAGGACTATGGTGAGTGTGTGTGTGTGTAGGTGTGTGTAGAGAGTGAATTACGTAATGTGCAATTGTTAATGTTGTCTTCTGAGTATGCATGGAACATGGAACATAGACTGTCTAACATTCCATGTTTTTGACAAGGCATCAGTCCATTAGTGCGTCATAAGGGAACAGAACCAATCCTGAGTACCATGGGGTGGGACGATTCTTCATAAAGACACAGACAAGCAAGCTGATTGGTCAGCTGCAGCACCCAGCAGCAGGTGAACGGTGTGTGAAAAGGGGCTGGGGCCAGATAAGTAAGTATATAAGTATACTCTTTTGATCCCGTGAGGGAAATTTGGTCTCTGCATTTATACCAATCCGTGAATTAGTGAAACACACACAGCACAGTGTACACACTGAGGTGAAGCACACACTAATCCCGGCACAGTGAGCTGCCTGCATCAACAGTGGCGCTCGGAGAGCAGTGAGGGGTTAGGTGCCTTGCTCAAGGGCACTTCAGCCGTGCCTACTGGTCGGGGTTCGAACCAGCAACCCTCCGGTTACAGGTCCGAAGTGCTAACCAGTAGGCCACGGCTGCCCCCAGATAGATCCCAATTCCCAAAACGAGGAAGAAGGTGTAAAGTAACACCAAAGATTCTATAGTTAACTAAGATGAATCATAAGACGATTCACCAATGGAACGAAATAGCACTAGTTCCGAACTCCTAAATAGGCGTGTCAAAACATAAACTTTTCTCTGAATAAGCAATAATAACATATACATATAATTTTGTATACCATTTTACAGTCATTGTTTGTGTGTGATGCCAATGAAACACTCTTTCGGACACGGAATGAATCATTTAATTTTGCCCTGTTAACCGAGCTAGCTAGCTAGCTAGCTTACGTTAGCACAGTAAACGTAAAGTGAATGGGAATGTTCGCCAGCTAGCTAGCAGCTAAGAACTTTGGTTAAACTTATATATTGTTGCAAACAAACCTGAAATAACATATGTTCAGCAACTTTGTGGTAGTCTACTAGTTCTAGCAAAAAATATATGTTAGGTTAGTTCATCAACCATCTCTGAGTCTAGAGCCTCTGTAGAACAGGTGGCTGTGCACCAGAGCTTTGAGGAGACAGTGACAGATCACAAACAAAGCTATTTTTGTCTTTATTTGTTTCGTTGGAAAATACAATTTCAATGTCGGAATGTTAGGAAGACATGTGGCTTCTAGAAAATAGGTTCAAAACTTACATCGCTGAATGTAGGGCTAAGGGATTGGTCATACTCCATGAAAATGTTAATTTCTCCCATAGGAATACATAGACACTGGACCTCCCGCTAGACTCCTAAATGGGCGTGACGGCTTTGAACCCCACGTCACAACGTGCCAGAATTTACCCTCTTATGAATAGTCTTGCTTTATCAACCATCTCTGGTAACACTTAAGCCATGTTAAGGCCATGAGGGATTTTTTTCATGAAAACACCTTGGTACACCAAACCTTACGGTAATTCACCCCAACAGTAATTAAGAGGGAAGGATTTGATATTCACCAGACACCCAGGATGACAGCTTGCTCTTCGGCCGACAGGTTAGGCAGCTCGTGCTCCTCTGGCTCGGCCAGGTTGATCTTGTTCAGCACGGTGTCATCAGTCAGGGCATGGTCCTGTTGGAGGAGGAGATGGACAAACATGAGGCATATGAAATATGTGTTGTTCATATAATACCGTCACTGCAAAATAATAAGAAAATTATGGAACATTTTGAGACCTTCAAAACAGATGCAAACTCCTTACTGCACCATAACCAATCTCAAGAAGAAAAAAACATAAAGACATTGTTTATTAATACTTAAAAGTTTTCAGGATCAGACAAATTTTCCTCAAGTATAGAAACTGTGCACTAGGCAATGATTTATAGTATTTTGTACCACAAAAATTATTTGTTTGCCTGTAACGCATCTTCATAGTCCTCACAATGTAATTATTAAGTCAATTTAACTCATTTCAGTTGTTTTGCAGCTTTAATGGACTCGTAAAAGCGGCTAAATCAGACTAGTAATGCTTTCAATAACGCCGTAAAAATCTTTCTCAATAAGACAACAATAGTGCATGCTTATTTATTAATTTATTGAGAAAATAAATGTGAAAGCGTTGAAGAGCCCGGGGCACCTTTCCTTGGCTGTAACCATGGAGACTTGCCAGAGGCGAGCCCAGTTAATCAAGGCTTCACAAGGACCACCCTGCCAAAAGCCTCAGCCAGATCCCAGCCAAAGCCCAGCCAGAGTCCGATGGGTTTATGGGACAGTAAGTCAGCCATTTGCCAGACACATTTTTGACTCCCTGATTTTCTGGGGGATAGTTATTATCCTGGTCCCAAAACCACACATCTTTCGCACTCACCCCCTCTCTGTCTCTCTTCCACACTCACTCACTTATTCTCCCTCTCCTCTCCTTTTCACGCTCATTCGGTCTTCTTTTTTTTTTGTCTGTTATGTAATTGGAACGTAGTTGGCCCATTTTTGTTCTCACTCCAAGACGAATATTTTAGCAGAAAAATCAAACACTCCTAACAGAACCAAGCTGGGCGTGGAGCTGCACGAACAAGCAAACAAGCACACACACACACACACACACACACACACACACACACAAAAATGCAGACTCATTCAAACACAAACACACACACACTCCTATAATTTTTCAACTCTCTGAACCGGCTTGAACACAGTGGGGCTCTATGATTCCTGTTCTTCTTTTTCTCTTGGCATTTGGAGATGTTCACTGCAAGCATATACAGCGCTGAACAAACAGCCTGAATTCCTCTGGCCGGGTAAACAGGGAGGGGCACGCTGAGGAGAACACCCAGGAAATCACTCACAGCCAAACCTCACGCGCAGCTAACACTTCTCTCTCCATCACACACACACACACACACACACACACACACACACACACACACAAACACACAAACACACAAAGACTAACATAACTTAAACGGGAAGGAACAAGTCCTCACTCTTGTCCTTTCGTTCTTTCACTGTTAGTCTCACTCTCCTTCTCCTTTTCCAGTTTTCTCACATACTAAAACTCACAGACCCAAGGATGGAAAAAAAAAATCACTTAAACCACTTCTTTCTTTTTTTCCTCCTTTTTCTCACTTTCTCTCTACCTCTCTCACGCAAATACACAGACATCATTTCAACAGAAACCAATATGTGCGTATGGGAGCTCAGAGACATCTTGAATAGGCGTCATGATAAGACACAAGACTGGATGAAGACCCTCCTATTCTAACTTTCTGATTGCTTACAGTGCGTTTGGCAACTAAATAAAATGACACTGCAAGAGACAAAAGCCAGCCAGCGCAGCTCTCTCCCCCCGCTGGGTGAACATTTTGTTCAATGTCAGATTTTTGGCACTGGGGCCATCTTCAAACCCAGGCCTCGCTCGCTCGCCTTGTGATACCCCCTCCGAAACACACTTTACATAAATATTCAGAAGATACTGCCATGCATTAAAGAGATATTGATTCATGGGCAGGAGCCTGGCCTTGATTTATAAGGCTAAGAGAAAGAGCTCGAAGATGTTCCAGCCGCGAGCCTCTCGCCACAAATGACAATATCTAGTCTGTTTGGGCAGAGAGAGAGAGAGAGAAAGAGAAAAAGACAGACGAGTTTCCATTCCATCGCCGTAATACCGAAGACAAATGCATAAAACAAATAAAAACATTCCTGGACTTTTGCTGCAAGCGAAAATTGTATCAAGGTTATCTTCGGCATGCTGACAGGCTGTCGATCCATCAAAGATGTCTGGGATCAGGCGTGTAGGGGCCTTGGAGGGCTCGCTTTATGTTCCTCTAAATCTAGGCTACATCATTGACTACCACTGAGGAGAGACCATTATGTACATTCAAGACCGTTTCCCCTCACAGAGTATCCACAGCATATGCCCTTGTGGGCAAAAGGCTTCTGCCCTGTGCTGGCCTGCATGTGGCCCGGACCAGGCCAGGATCAGGGGCAACCCTCCGGCTCTCTCGTGACGCACATCACACAAAAATTGTAGTCTTCAACTCGGATCACTGTGTGTCTGATACTGGGCCATGAGTCACCAGCTACAGAGTCACATCAAGAGTCACATTCTTGATGCCCGGGACTATGGATTGCCAGAGTAAAACCCACTATGCTCTAACAGTGCACTAGAAGAAAACTATTAGAGGGGCTATAAATGAACACGGACGTTCTTAACAGCCCTAGTTTCCTATTTTAGTTTCTATTCTTCGAAAACCACAAGAAATCTCATCTTACAATAGTTTCTGTCATTGGAATGTAATGTTCAATACATTATTTAGACAATGACAGGTTATACCCCTCATCATTTGTCTATCACAGACACACACACTAACACTCACAGCCATAATTGAACTCCCACCTGCCACCCCACCACCACCTCTCAACCTTAATTAGGGACATTAACAGGCATGGTGGAACACTGGTGAACCATGTAAATGTACGGTGGCCTTGGAGGTCCAGTGCCACGAAAGAGCCCACGGTGTTTATGGAAATGGGCTCTGGATGGAAATGGAAAGAGAGAGAGAGAGAGAGAGAGAGAGAGAGAGAGAGACAGACAGACAGACAGACAGACAGACAGACAGACAGACAGACAGACAGACAGGACAGACAGGACAGACAGACAGAAGTACTGGCAAGGATAGAGAGGGGGATTTAAAAAACCGAGAAAGAATAAAGGAGAAGATTTGAGACTAATTACCGAGGCACTTTCCTGGCCTCTATATTCCTCCTGTGCCCGGGGCATTCAAGGAAACGAGAGAAGAAGGAAAGAAATAAAAATAAAAAAGACTCTTAATCGTACAGAGGTGAGCCGAAGCCCATGGGGACGATAAAAAGAGAGCTATTAAAAAAATCAGATGAAATCTCAGCCTGCCCAATTCCCAGTTAAATATAAAACGCCCCCAGTGAGAGAGAGAGAGAGAGAGAGAGAGAGAGAGAGAGAGAGAGTGAGTGAGAGAGAGAGAGAGAGTGAGAGAGAGAGAAAGAGTGTGAGAGAGAGAGGCAAAATGGAAGAGAATGAGAGATGTGAGAGGGAGAGAGGGAGCCAAAAACACAGAGAGGAAGAACCACTGAGAAGGAGCGGGAGAAAGGCCTACAAAGAAACAGCTGCCTTTCCCCAAAGCCCAAAATGAAAAGTGAAAAATTCCCTCAGCTCTGTCGGAAATTTCACAAGAAGCGCACCGTCATCAATTACCCTCCCAGCCTACTCAGTCACACTCCGATTCGGCTTCCCTCCACTGAGCTGTCAACAGGGGATGCAGGGGGCACGCGCTCGCTGAGATCCTTCGCTAATCATGCATTATTGCTCTTATTACACACGGACACGTCTCCTTAGGGCAGAGCTGGGCAGGGGCTCTTAGGAGCGAGGGAGGGAGCGAGGGAGGGAGGGAGGGAGAGCAGGGGGGGGAAACCTCCTGATGTGAAGAAAGCCTAAGCCCTGAATCACCTGCTGTTCTCACAAAAATACACAACCATACACATCAATTTCTTTTGGGGATGAAAAATCTCTCTCTCTCTATCTATCTATCCACACAAATTCACACACCACGTCCATATACATTCAACACAGCTATCCCCCAAGACACCATAGCTTAGGTAAACACTGCAACAGTGTTTAAAATGTGTTAACACAATCAATAATACATAAAAGAGACACACACATGGAGTGTATGGAGTGTAAGTGTAAGTATCTGTAAGTATCTGTCTCTGTCTGTCTGTGTGTGTGTGTGTTTGTTTGTTTGTATGTGCGTACGTCCGTGCATATGTATGTATATATATATATATATATATATATACATACATATACACATACACACACTCTTTTAATCCCGTGAGGGAAATTTTGTCTCTGCATTTATCCCAATCCGTGAATTAGTGAAACACACTCAGCACACAGTGAACACACACTAAACACACTCAGCACACACTAATCCCGACGCAGTGAGCTGCCTACAACAACAGCGGCGCTAGGGGAGCAGTGAGGGGTTAGGTGCCTTGCTCAAGGGCACTCCAGCCGTGCCTACTGGTCAGGGTTCGAACCGGCAACCCTCCGGTAACAAGTCCGAAGCGCTAACCAGTAGGCCACGGCTGCCCCTAAGTAGGCCACGGCTGCCCCGAAGTACTCGATGTATCCATTTGTGTGTGTGGATATGCATGTGTAAGTGTGTGTAAGTGTGTGTGTGTGTGGTGTGTGTGTGGTGGAGGGGTGTGTGTGTGTGAGAGAGAGTGTGTGATGTGTTACATGTAACTATCAATTTCTCTCTCGCTGTATGTGTCTGTGTGTGTGTGTGTGTGTGTGTGTGTGTGTGTGTGTGTGTGTGTGTGCGTGCGTGCGCGTGTGCGTTTGCTTGTGTGTACTGGGCAGCCCAGCAGATGTGAGACTCCCTGCAGCTATGCTGTTCTAGCCAGCACGTTCTTAATCACTCTAACAGGGGAGAACCCGGGCAGGCGAGAACATGATGGACAGCCGGACTGGGTTCCGCCAGGCCGGTTCTCCCAGACATCCCAGTCCGTGGGGAGACATGGATCATGTCGAGGTGTGTCTGAATCCACGAGTGTGTCTGTGCATGAAAATATTTCAACTTCATGCCACTGTCACTGCAGGCATCACTCGGAGAGATTCTTTTTTTTTCAGTCAGTCCCCTGCATTCCTTAAAAAGGTCATGGCTAAAACACAAATTCACTGTAGCATACAAAAGTTTACTGTTTAGATAATAACTATGAAAATATATTGCATGACCCTGTGTCCAAAGTAAATGTGAAATGAACCACACCACCCCTCACTGTTCTGGAGTATTCCTTCACAGGCAAATGCAGTGTATACATTTATAATATAAATTGATGTATGACCTTCCACTGATAATTATCTAGATATTTTACTATATGACTGAAGTTGTGTGGCAGATAATCTGAATTCATGCACCAATCCTTTTCATCACTCAGCTGTCTTGCACCATGATCCTCCATACAAGTCCCTTATTGGGTGTGGTGAACCCATGGTAGTTTCCATGATCCTCCATACAAGTCCCTTATTGGGCATGGTGAACCCATGGTAGTGTCGCCACATGGCTGGCCAGGGTTCGATTCGCAAACCTGCCAATGTGCCATCTGACTCACAGCAAGGGCATTGAGGGCATGTGTGAAACATCTCACACTTTAACACACACACACACTACAACTTAAACGGAAATTTATTTTAAAAAAACTGAGCTCTTACACCAACACACACAATCACACAAAACCCACATCCCACCTGTCATCCAAGCCCGAGCACTGCCATATGGATACGGCATAGTGACCTGACCACTCTCTGAGTCTGTCCTCAATCACATCAATCACTTTTTAATATCATCCCACCCTCGCCTGGCCACTTCCATGCCAAAAGCTTTAATCTCAATCTTGGCACAGCCATTCAATTTCTGACGCTGTAGCTTTTGCCAAACACAAATTTAGCAATTTCGTTCTCGAATATGGCAAATGGTTTTTAAACCCCGTAAATCTGAAGGAGACCGGGGAGACGGGGCAGATAGAGGACGTTCCAAAGGAATCTCCATCTGTCCTCTCCTCTCGGCCCCGGGGGGCTCCGAAGCACAAGACTCTGGATCCTGTGGAAGCCAGCGCAGCACGGACACTGGATGTTCCGTCCGGACGGGAGACCCGTGAGCCAGCAACAACTCGAGAGTGCGCAATAAACTCGCCCGCGCTCTTCCAGAGTGTGAGGGGGTTGGAGAAGAGGCGGGGGGGGGGGGGGGGGAGGGGGGGTGATGAGCGGAGATGTTGTCTGAGTCTTAGTAACACTGCTGGGTTGCGTTTACATTTAACCCAAGAGGAGAGGTCACCCCCTGGTGGAGGTGTGGAGTACTGCGTAATACTTGCCTACACCCCCCCCCCCCATCCACAGTCTGTGTGTGACCCTGTATGTGTGTGTGTGTGTGTGTGTGTGTGTGTGTGTGTGTGTGTGTTACTGACCTTTGGCAGCAGACTGAGAGGAGTAGGGGAAGGGGTGGCTTCGTTCTCATCCTCTGGAACCGATGCCTTCCCCTTGCGCCTCACGTCCAGGACGAGCTGGGCCAGGAAGTCCTGCTGATACCGCGTCCGCTTACCCAACGCACCTGGACAGAGGGAACTTTCACTTCAAACTCTGATTGATATGCTTTCCCTACGCTCACTCTGCCACAACTCTAAACTGTAAAGTGCTAATGCCTTGTGTTAGCAACTCAGCATCTGTCTGTGTTAAGAGAACTTCCTAGTTTCTCATTGCCATTTGTTGTTATGTTAAGGAACGTACCAGTCATGTTGAGGTCGAGCTCAGCCAGTTCCCGCGCCTTGGCGAAGTGCTCTTTGGCCGGGCTGTACTCGTAGTAGGACAGGCAGGTGTAGCCGCACTCCAGGTGGAACTGGAGAGCCAGGTGCCTGTTGGTCAGACCGGAGAAGAGGGCCTCGCACTGAGACACTGAAACACAAAAGCAGACCAGGGGAGGCACTTAGTGAGGGACGATGTTGAGCGTGCCCAGTGATGTCAGCGAAGCATGCGACTGCGTTCAACCACCTGAATTTACGTTTATTCCCCCTTTTCCCCGTGACAATTCTCAGTGCTGTTTCCTGAGGCGTGAGGCGAATGATTTGCAGACAGGTTTTCTTCGTTTTGCCCCCACATTTTGCCTATCCAGAGCCCGTCGTGTACTGTAGATGCGCTTGCATGCATCCGAGTGGAAAATTATAACATGGCTCAAGTCCCATACATCCTCTTCAGAGGACGCGCTGCTCCACGTCGCCCAGCACTGCACTGCACCTGCCTCTGGCCTGGAGAAACTCCACTCCACTGAGGTGGTGAATAGCCTAGCAGAGAGGTACAGGAGCACGATGAGGAAGAGGAAGAGGTACAGGAGCACGATGAGGAAGAGGAAGAGGAGGAGGAAGAGGAGGAGGAGGAGGAGGAGAAGAAGAAAGGGGGCGTTGAGTGCTTCTGGCTCTGCCCTTCGTCGGTTGTCTCTCTGCGTGCGATTATCGTCTCAGTTTGGATGAAGGCCATGAGGCGAAGATTAACCACCCCATCTCACAACAGAGGAAGTGTGCATAATTCATATCACACACACACACACACACACACACACCTTCCACTCCAAAAATCCATGAGCTAGCTGGCGGAGTAGCTGAGTAGGGTTGACACGAGGCTGGTGTGCTTCCCTCAGCCGCCTGCAGCGATTTCACACCCAAACAGAGAGCGAGAGAGAGAGAGCGAGAGCGAGAGAGACAGACAGAAAGAGAAAGAGAGAGAGAGAGAAACAGAGAGAGAGATGAGCTGCTCAGGTCCTCACACACTAGGTGCTCTCGCACATAGGCACCGCGGGGGCTGAAACCCCCTGTCAGCCAAGCCGTGAAATCCATCTTCTCATCGTGGGCAACACAATGCACTGGTGGGATTTACTCACGTTACCTTTTCATTCTGATCAACCGTAAAACAGACATGTATGTAGTATACAGATGATTCTTCACTAACAACCGCTGCAATTTTACCAATGGGGATAAAATATAATTTTTTTAGGAATGTAATTCTAAAAAAGTGAAAAGCCAAACTGTGCCTAACTGAATGTGCAATGGCACATTTGTTCCAAATTTAAAATTGTGATGACCGCACCATGTGGAGACACTGGTCACCTATGACATGTTTGCCAGGCTCGTGCTGTCTGTTGTCTGCCTAAAAGCCATTTGCCCAGCCTCTTCGCCAGTGTCCAATTAGCAGCAGTGGTAGACAGCAGTGGTAGGGGGAGATGGAGAACGACTGCACTGTGTGAGGCATCACGGGGGAAACCTCACCTGGGGAGCTCATGAGAGACCATTGTGGTCCGTCAAGATTGCAAACAACAAAAAAAAACAACTGATAAAATCATTCAGTTTGGATTACTACATTTTATTTGCATTGATATTGGTTTCTAAACACCATGGTAGACTTCGATGTGCATCAATGGAGAGGCATGTTGTTGAGATCCCCCGGGCGTAAAGAATTTGTACATTTTATTATTACATGGTACAAATCAGTGTGTGCTGTGTAAATCAATAAAAGCATAATTCTCACAGCATATATTTCAGTGAGATATAATGCAATCACATCGTTGCCATAAACCTACAGCCTACTGGAATATTACACTGTAATCGGATCACACACACACACACACACACACACACACACACACACACACACACACACACACACACACACACACACACCACATTAATTACAGCTGTTTGAGTTAACTTGTTTTCAGATGCAGGCGGGGGCAAAAGCTTCACAGAGCCTGCTAGTCCCACTGCTGCATCGTTCCTGAACCCCCTTCACCATCCACAGCACACAGAACGAGACAAAACCCAGACGAGCCAATAACAGGTCCGACCCTGGCCGCTCACTGTCTGGAGGCACTGGAGGATTGGCTTGTTAAGCCAAATGTCCAACAAAACTCCTTTTGCCCTTGACATGCTCGTAGCCGGCCCTCCGACTCCAATCTTCCCATTAACCCACGAGCTTCGCATCATGATGAACAACACAGTTCACAAAACCCACTCACCCATGGGCGCCACATGGGTCTGCCGGGGCTGATGGGTAATTTCCAGGGAGCCACGCATGGTTTCAGCCTCATTGTGAATTTGCATTTTACTAAATGGCAACGTATTGACTTCGGGGGCCCCAGAAAACTAATTACTAATTTAGAACCGGTGCTCTAATCGATCGGGAGAAATTATAACGGGAGGGGGGTCATGATGCTGAAAGGCTTTTTGATTTTCACACGTAGCTGGTTTCAAAATTACAATGATTACATTAATGGTATAACATTAACACTCGCAGATGCCTCCGCCGATGTGGAAAAAAAGGGGGAAGAATTGGAATCCATGAATGAAGTCGTATTATCGCCAACCTTAAGAGAACGACAATATTCTTCAAAAATAAGTTGAAATGTATACGCAGCCCAATGCACATCAAACGCTCGCTCAGCTCTCGGACTACAGTGCTCTGGAGCCATCGATTAGTTTAGGTGTAGCGATTTCTTGCACATGTCGCAGCCCAATAAACTGGAGAGAGCAAGCATGAAGGGCACTGCAGTCAATAGGACAGACCCAAACACACACACACACACACGCAGGAACAAGAGCTCTCCTGCAGAGTCTGAGACTGTGCTTTCACTGACAGTGCTCTCCATGCATCTCCTCCTTAACCAAACAGGATGCGGCCTGGCCACGTTTATACTGCGTTTATTTAAAAGCATGGTAACTGAACCTTAAGTTTACTTTTCGGTGTATTTTTGGTAAAACTAGCGAGCCATCCGTTTATTCAGACACAGTAGCATGGTAGGCACAAGCTCGGGGGCTTCAGTCTGCATTCCTCAAGACCTGTGTAGCTCTCCGTGGCAGAGCGTATGAACTTGACACATCATTTACTTCCCTTCACAAGTAAATGTACGTCATTTACCGTATCACTCACGTAAAGAACGTCAGTGTGAATGAGTAACTGACTGCCTAAAGTGAGGTGCAATCGTAAACACTCTCCATCATCCCAGCAAGAACCCCGCAAGTCTCTGCAGGGTGGAAATCCTGGTTCCTGAACAGCTGCTATCATCTTCACGTCGACTTCACCCCAACTTCACCCTGCACAGCCACAAACTTCATCCACAGGTCGCATTAAAGATGGTTGTGTAATAGCCCACCACAGAACATGATAAGCTAATAGTTCAATTTGCTTTTTAATATTTATGAAGGCAAAATGTGGTTATTCCACCTGAATAGGCCTGAATTTCATTATTATATAACTGCGTTTTTATGTGTGTGTATGTGTATGGGGAGCCTCGAGCCCCATGGTAAACAAATAACGTTTGCCCAGTGCTGATGGGATATTTCAGCAACGCGCTCACGGCAGCCTCTTCCCCTCCCCTGTGCCCCACTCCCCGTGCGTCACCATGCCAGCAGTGACAGATGGCAGCGCCAGTCGTGCCGAACGCTGGCAAAAAGCAGAGGATTTTCACTGATAACAGTGGCGCGGTGAATATGTCTGAATAATAGCAGCTATTTAACACACATACCCACACACACCAAGGCGGTCTCGCCTTTTTCATTATTTTATATATATATATATATTAAACAAGGGTGTTGAAAAACAGTGGTGCCCTTTCATCACAGCAAAAGCCAGGTGCACACACTGACACAGGGCCCATTTAACTCAAAGTCAATGATTCACACAATAATGCACTCGGCAAGGGGACCAAAACGAATACACTCCCACAACACCTCAGAAGGTGAAGCGCTACACACTACGCCACGCTACAGAGGTCTGGGAGGGGGAAAAACTGGATAATTTCATGGGTGGCACTTTTCGAATTGACCTCGCTGAGGTGCCTTGCAACGCCTCCTCCTACACTAGAAGAATGCCCGAGCCTTGGATTTCACTCTTTTAGCATCGACTATTCTCATTACTTCTTGGTTCACCAGTTGTCAAGCTGTGAGACTTGTGAGGCTTGGCGTGGGTATGCTTGTGTGTGTGTAATTGTGTATGTGTGTGTGTATGTGTGCGTACGTGTACGCACTGACTGACTAACATCGGTCTCCGTGAGACAAGCATTAATAATGCTTTCATGGGCAATATAAATTAAGCTTTCTTCAGAGTGAATCACAGATGACAAGCAGGAAAAGGGGCAAGACAGCATAAAAGTAACAGTCATTTCAGGGGTGACCTGCAAGTCCACCTCCTCAACTCTACACAACAGGCAGATGGAGCAGCCATAAAGCTAGTATTACCAACCAGGTCAAATAAACTGGAAATACTAGACATACTTTTGCAGTTATGGATACATCTCTTAGTGCTCAAGCAAAATCACTCAATAGCAGTGTTCGAAATAATATCTCAAAACCGTGTAAATGTACAGCAAACACTGTTTCTTTTTCTAATAGGTCTACAGACTTCTCTACCTCTCTAACCCTCATAATTGTTTGCTCCGCTATCTAAACAGCGATAGCTACCTAGCGTAAAGTACCATTGCTGGTAATCTAATCAGATATGATTCGCTGAAGCATGAAATAAACTAAACTCTTATTTTGTTAGCGGGTCTTGAGTAGTTTTATTCCCTAGGAGCGATGATGCTAATGAAAAATGTGCAACTGAACTGCAAATCACTATGGGTAAACAAGTCCATTAAATGAACAAATAGCGCAAATGGATTCTGTTTTCACTTGACCCAGAGACAGTGCTTAAAAACTTGTACGCACATGCAAAGATGAACATTTTAGTGCTGGAGCAGGAGCACGTCATCCTGGTGATGAAACTTTTGTTGTGTGTATTGTGTGTGGACCTTAAACATAGTCATGTCAGAGGATTATATGTAGAACTTAACTTGGGGGCTGGATCTTGGATAGGTGTTTGTGAGCAAATCCTGAGAAAATTACATTCTCTCCTTTCAGAGGTACAGCAGCTGGCCAGAGACTGTAGACGGATTGGGTGCAGACTTGGCAGAAGGAAGGTAAAAACCACCAAAGGCAGAATGCCCACTCCACTCCTAAGGGCATTCGATCACCCAAGCCACCGCCGCTCACCTCCTGCCTCACTAAACATACCATCACCTAATTAACAAACAATGAGACGCACGAGGTAGAGAGAGAGAAAGAGAGAAAGAGAGCGAGAGAGAGAGCAAGAGAATCCATTTCAGAAACCCCTTTGAGAGACATCACTCATTCCCCTCTTGGCTCTGTACCTCAGGCAATCTGGAGCCCCCAACTAGCACAGAGGGAATGTTGTGTGTGTGTGTGTGTGTGTGTGTACGTCCTTCCCTCCCTGCTGACAGACCGAATGGGGTTCACTGTAGTGGTTCACCTGCTCTGTCAGCTGCTTCCTACCACCTCACACCTCATTCTAATTCCTCTCTCTCGTCCTTCTCTCTCATAGTATACCTCCATCTCCTTCCTCTCTCTCTCCCCCTCTCTCATAGTATCCTTCTATCTCCTTCCTCTCTCTCTCCCTCCCTCTCTCTCATAGTATCCTTCTATCTCCTTCCTCTCTCTCTCCCTCTCTCTCATAGTATCCTTCTATCTCCTTCCTCTCTCTCTCTCCCTCCCTCTCTCCCATAGTATCCTTCCATCTCCTTCCTCTCTCTCTCCCTCTCTCTCATAGTTACATTACATTACATTACATTACATTTGGCTGACGCTTTTTTAACCAAAGCGACTAACAACATGGTAAACAGTAAGTTTTAGAACAATTCTCACAATTTTAGGACAGTTTAAAAAAAAACACATTAGAGTACAGTAAGAATAAGTGCGTCGGTGAGTGCTGTATTTTAACAGTTACTTGTCAGTTTAACGGCTGGTGAGTGCTAGGATCAGTAAGACTTGTTGTAAGTGTTGCTATGAGAGTAGATGTTCTCTAAAGAGCTGGGTCTTCAGGAGTTTTTTGAAAGTGGAAAAGGATGTCCCTGCCCTTGTAGGAACTGGCAGTGTGTTCCACCAACGAGGAACAACAGATGAGAAAAGTTTGGATTGGCTTGAGCGTACCGGTGGTAGAGCTAGACGTCGTTTGTCAGAGGAGCGCAGCGGTCTGGAGGTAGTGTAAGTCTGTATGAGGGCATTCAAGTAGGTGGGACCAGAACCGGAGACTACTTTGTAGGCAAGCGTTAGAGACTTGAATTTGATACGGGCCGCCATAGGTAGCCAGTGTAGCTGGATGAGCAGCGGGGTAACATGTGCCCTTTTGGGTTGGTTGTAGACCAGGCGCGCCGCCGCATTCTGGATCATCTGAAGTGGTTTCACTGCGCAGGCTGGGAGACCTGTCAGGAGGGCATTGCAGTAGTCGAGTCGTGAGATGACTATTGCCTGAACCAGAAGTTGGGTAGCATCTTGAGTCAAGTAAGTCCTGATTTTCCGTATGTTGTAGAGTGCGAAACGGCATGACCGGGCGACTGAGGCAACATGATCTGAGAAGTTTAGTTGGTTGTCGAGAACAACTCCTAGATTTCTTGCAGTCCTGGTCGGTGAAACAGACAGGGAGTCAAATTTGATGTTGATGTCGTGGTGTATGGTAGGTTTAGCTGGGATGACCAGCAGTTGTATCCTTCTATAGTATCCTTCTATCTCCTTCCTCTCTTTCATAGTATCTCTCCATCTCCTTCCTCTCGATTCAATTCAATTCATTGTGCTTTATTGGCATGACTGTTCAAGTTACAATATTGCCGAAGCAAAAAAAAAAAAATGCCTCCATCTCCTCCCTCTCCCAGTATCCCTCCATCTCCTTCCTTCCCCTCTCTCAGTATCCCTCCATCTCCCCTCTCTCTCTCTCAGTATCCCTCCATCTCCTCTCTCTCTCTCTCTCTCTCTCTCATAGTATCCCTCCATCTCCTTCCTGAGCCCTTCCGATCACCTCCTGTCACCCTCTGCCACATCTTCCTCACTACCCTAGTGCTTTTCTACCTTCCTAGAGGCCAGGGAGGCATTTTCCAACAATCCGTTGATTCTACCTGTCACTAACTGTGTGTGTGAATTGGTGAATGGGAAGGATTTAAGTCCCCAGAAGAGAGTAAAAAACACTCTCTTTACATAAAAGCAGTCCTTTCCCCATTAAACCTCTGCAGGACTCTAAATATTCAAAGTGGGGATTCATTGCACTGAAGTGAGGGAAGAGGATTGCCTCATTGTTCGGCACTCAGGCAGGGAGAGGTCTGTGAAGGACGTACTGTGTGTGTGTGTGTGTGTGTGTGTGTGGGGGGGGGGGGGGTGTACTGAGATAGCTGGAAACTCCCCCTCATCTGCAGAGGAGCCAGTCCAACATGATGAAGCTCCAACAGAACAGCCCACTGGATGAGGACTCCACATAAACTCCTCTAAACACGACAGGGAATCACACAATGATCACAAGCCTAATCAAATGCACATGGTATGGACGCGCATGTGTGTGTGTGTGTGTGTGTACAAGCTTTTGAGATGATTGTCTTTTGCCTGGTGCTATCCACGTGGGGGTTCTCGTTCTCCGATGCGGCCAAGCGGGCAGAGAGAGGGAGAGAGAGAGAGAGGGAGGGAGAGAGGGGAATGACAGAGGGAAAACTCTGACTCATGTGTGGTGTTTTCTCCAGGAATAATGAGCAGGATCTGCGGCGGCCCTCCCAGGGTGCGCCGATGAGGTGAAGCCGATCTCTGCTCCCCCACTTTTTACATTTAGAGCATCTCCCTGGAGCTCGGTGTGGAATACTCCTCGTCCACATGACAAACGAGACACTCAGGAGCCTTCCCTCTGCTTTCGCTCGTTCCATCTCTCTCTCGATCACCCGGTCCCGGTCTCTCTCCCTCCTTTTTTCCCTCTTCTTCAGCTCCTCTTCGGTGTCTCCGTCTATTTTTCACCTTCCCCCTTCTTTCACTCTCTCCATCTCTCCGTGTTTTCAGGCTCCCGGAGCCTCCCCTCCAGAGCTCAGACGGGTAAGACAGCCCCGAGGCTGCCACAGGAGAGACCCGAGAGAAGAGACGAGGAGAAACCTCCCCAAGATTATTTTCCAACACCATCCGTGGTGGAGGAAGGTGCCTATGAGGGAGCTTCAAAACCCCGAGCTTTAGTGAAGCAGGCAGAGTGGAGGTGGAGGGTGCAACCAGCCTACCAGCCTACCAACCTCCCTAAGCCAGCCACGAGAGCTTCGCCTCTTTGGGGAGACAAATACCGAGGTGCTGAAAATCCCTCTTGGCGTGTGTATCTATTGTTTTGGCGACTGGGTGGAGAAAGAAGCAAACAAAACAAAGAGGGGGGAAAAGTGCTGAGCTGCTCTTTCCTGGATGGGTGGGTGCAGCACAAAGACAAACCCGTGTCAGACAAATAAAAAAACACCATCTTCCGACCAATCCAGTGGCAAACTCGTGTCACACCTTTCGAGAGTTCACCGATGGCAATCAATGGAGATTAACCTGCACAGAAAAGGCCGATGGAGACAAAAGACTGTGGCTGACTACTTCTCTCCTGGTTGGCATTTTCCTCCTGGTTGCTTCCTATTGTCTGTGCGCCTGCCAGCATCTGATGACTCATTCGCCATGTTTGTTCCGTCGTAAACGCATGTGTCCTTTAGCCAAGATTAATACCCTGCCTTGCTTTTACAATGCAGGAGGCAATTACCCAACACAATGCCTGCGTGTGCACGCACACATACACTCTCACATTCACACACACATACACAGTCGGCCTGGGACTATCCCTACAATCATTCTGGGCAATTTCAGTCGACAAAAGGAAAAAGAGGCCACACCATTTCAGCTTGGCTGGACACATCGAATGTGTGTGTGTGTGTGCCTGGGGGCTTTCTGTTGGGGGCAGCGTGTGTGTACGTGTGTGTGTGTGTGTTTTGCAAAAAAGTTGTGACACCAGAGGAAAATGGACCAGGATCTTGTTTGTGTGACAGCAGAGCGGAACGAAACACACACGGACGCACACACCTCAAAAAGGCTTCTTTCCAAGGTGTTAATGCGTTTTCAGCGGTGGGTCACTGGAAAGGTTAGCAATCACGTGGGTGTCAGTCTGGAGAAATGTGGATGTCGTGTTTAAAGGAGGAAAGAACAAGACACAGATCAAGAGATTACAGGAGTCAGAACTGAAATTACTAAGGCAACAGCCGCCCCCCCCCCCCCCCCCCCCCCCCCCCACACACACACACACACATATACACACCTAATGGGAGGGTAAGAAACAGATAGATAGATAGATAGATAGATAGATAGATACTTTATTGATCCCCAGGGGAAATTCAAGAATGGACAGAAAGAAAGAGAGACTGAGAGGTAAAGAGAGAAAGCAGAGATGAGTAACAGCAGAGTTGCTGATCTAGGAGAAAAGGATGCAAACACTAAAGCAGGAAGTAGTCATCCTTCTCTCTATACAGTGATGGCACCCATGCTAAAGTTGACTGAAAGAGGAATATAAAATCATCTTTTGGAAATTGATCTTAATGCCTTAAGTGAAACATTAGGAAATATCTAACCTTTAAGGACACCAATTTTCTTAGTGAATGAATAATGTATCATAAATAAAATAAATGTTCTTCCTTAAAATACAGGGGTCATAAGTATTGCCACCCCTATGTTAAATTCCCATAGAGACAGGCAGATTTTTATTTTTAAAGGCCAGTTATTTCATGGATCCAGAATACTGTGCATCCTGAAGTACCTTGGCCTTTGGAATTAAAATAGCCCCACATCATCACATACCCTTCACCATACCTAGAGATTGGCATGGTGTTATTTCAGTTAGCCTATTAGCTGGTTTGTTGCTCATTGAGCTCAATGCAAATCAAACCAGCTAATAGGCTAACTGAAATAACACCATGCCAATCTCTAGGTATGGTGAAGGGTATGTGATGATGTGGGGCTATTTTAATTCCAAAGGCCAAGGTAACTTTATCAGGAGTATTCTGGATCCATGAAATAACTGGCCTTTAAAAATAAAAATCTGCCTGTCTCTATGGGAATTTAACAGGGGTGGCAATACTTATGACCTGTATTTTAAGGAAGAACATTTATTTATTTATGATACATTATTCATTCACTAAGAAAATTGGTGTCCTTAAAGGTTAGATATTTCCTCATTTTTCACTTAAGGCATTAAGATCAGTTTCCAAAAGATTATTTTATATTCCTCTTTTCAGTCAACTTTAGCATGGGTGCCAACACTTTTGGCCATCACTGTATATATATCCCTCTCTGCATCTCTCCCTCTCTCTTGTCTCTCAACTGAATTCAATTGAGCTTTATTTGGATGACAAAAAATACAATATGTATTGCCAAACCATGCCCTGCCAATTTGTATTGCCCTGTCCTGCCCTAAACACTGTCGTGCTATGGCAAAGTGGTCTCAACAATTAAGAAAATTCCGATTGCGAGTAAATCCCCGTTGTTGAAACATATAGTGTCCTTCAGGCGTTTCGTGTACATGATACATAGAACTGACTGAGAGTGAAAGTGATCTTTCTGACTGTAGTGTAACCTGCAGCTTGCGACTAAGCGGCTATCGCACTCGCAATTATAGAGTGGAGGATATAAAGAAATTCCTTAAGGATACAAAACATTCTAGGAATTTTTCCTGATATTGAACAGTTTATGAGCAAATCACGAGCATTTATGTGTGATGGTAGCATCACCGATCAAGAGGGATTTTGTCTAAAAAAGATTATCACAAAACTCAATGTTCTACTGAATGCCAAAGATGACAAATGTTAAACACCCTTTCCACTTGTGTCCTAGGATGGCTGATTGCATAGGTCCATATTTATTTTATTTTTTTTTCTTTATAATGATGGGTGAATTTCGTGTTGCTTCTTTAAATGTAAATGGTGCAAGAGAAAAAATTAAGAGGCTCTCTGTTTTTGAAACAATCAGACAGAATAAGTTTGATGTTCTCTTTATGCAAGAAACGCACAGTGATGCGTCTAATGCAGCTGCTTGGGCTCAGGAGTTTGATGGTCTGTCCATACTTAGTCATGGTACATCTAATAGTGGTGGGGTTGCAGTTCTGTTTTCTAAGTCCTTTATTCCCATCACTTTTGATGTTGATGAAGTTATAGAGGGAAGACTTTTAAAGGTCAGAGCCCAGTTTGAAAATCTTTTTTTTTTGTTTATTTGCATTTATGCTCCTACACTGACAACAGACAGAATGCTGTTTTTAAATACTATTGGAGATGTTATAAATAATTGCTGCTCAGAGGATATTCTTATCCTTGGAGAAGATTTCAATTGTACTGCACAAAATATTGATAGAAATCATGTTGAGCCGCACATGCCCTCTCGTAGACGGCTTGAAGAGTTTATGAGGTCCAATGAGCTTAGTGATATTTGGAGGAACTTTCATGGTGGACAGAAGCAATATACTTGGGTACACCATATAATAATTGTTTGTCTCTGGCAAGACTTGACAGGTTTTATGGTTTCAAACATCAGCTTAGTCTATTCAGGAAATGTTCAATAATTCCATTTGGCTTTTCTGACCATAGTTTGGTTTTCTGTTCTTTATTTCTAGAATTTGTAAAACCAACGGGTGATCAGGCACCCACTGAAATTCTTAACTCAAAAAAGAAAACATTGGCTGACTTTTTAGGGTTGAGGGCACAGGGAGCTCTGGTCAGGTCCCGCTTCCAGAGTGTGGAGCTGATGGATGTACTATCAAAATTCTTTTTTAACTTGGAGGTAAAGAATGGCCAGAGGAAGTTCATTCATGCTTTGAGGTCTGAAGATGGGAGAATCCTTTCTAATTATCCGGAAATAGCCAATAGAGCAGTCAATTTTTATAAGGAGCTTTATAAGAGCGAACATCCACAAGATCAGGCGATTGACCAGACTTTTCTTTGTGACCTACCTAAGGTATCTGAAGAGGCAAACACAGCCCTTGGAAGGGTGTTGACCCTAGAGGAGCTGGAGAGAGCCAGTGGCAAAGCACCTGGGGTGGATGGCCTGCTAGTAGACTATTATAAGTCCTTTTGGCCAGAGTTGGGCACACATCACCAGAGGGGTGCTGCCACTGAGCTGCCGTAGAGCAGTGCTCACTTTATTGCCAAAAAAGGGAGACCTGACAGATATAAGGTCCTGGAGTCCTCTGCTCTGAATACAAACTGCTGTCTAAAGTTCTAGCAAATAGACTTGGGGAGGTTTTGGAGCAGGTAATTCACCCTGACCAGACCTACTGTGTGGCAGGCAGATTGATTCATAACAATGTTTCCTTCATTAGAGATGTTTTTTTATATTGGCAAATATTTCAATCTGGATTTTGGTGTGGTTTCAATTGACCAAGAAAAAGCATTTGATAGGGTTGAGCATAATTATTTGTGGAATACTTTGTCAGCTTTTGGTTTCAGCCCCAATTTTATTCGAATGATTAAAGCATTGTATTGTGACATTGAAAGTATTCTCAAGTTTAATGGTGACTTGTGCGCTCCTTTTAAGGTATACAGTACAGAGGTGTCCGTCAAGGATGTCCCTTGTCGGGCATGCTGTATAGTCTGGCTATCGAACCTTTCCTTGTAAGGTTGAGGAAGGAGATTGTTGGAGTGAAAATTCCTAACTGTGATGATGTTTTTAAATTGTCAGCTTATGCTGACGATGTGGCTGTCCTTGTTAATGGCCAGAGATGTTGACACGCTTTTAAAAATATGCAATGAATTTAAGGTCGTTTCTTCAGCAGAGGTAAATTGGTCGAAAAGCATAGCCTTGCTGGTTGGGAGTTGGGTGATTGGCGAACCTGGTCTGCCTGATGGCTTAGTTTAGAATAGGGGTGGGTTTAAATACCTGGGTGTTTTCTTAGGTGATGATGTTTTTATTCAAAATAAATTTGAGGGGGTAATTGAAAAAGTTAAAGGTCGTCTGGAGAAATGGAAATTTCTTTTCAGTATTACTTCATACAGGGGGCGTCTTCAAACCTGCTACCGAAGATTCAGTCAGTCCTGGTTGATTTTTTCTGGGACAATCTACACTGGGTACCTCAGAGTGTTTTAAATCTGCCTAAGGAGGATGGTGGACATGGACTTATTCATCTACAGAGTCGAACTGCTGCCTTCCGTCTGCAGTTTGTACAGCGTCTTCTCACAGGATCAGTGGACTCAAGCTGGAAAGCTGCAGCCTGTTGTATTTTACAACATTTTGGGCTTAGATAGGCCTTTGTTCTGGTTTAATCCAAATAGAATGAATCTTAATTTGCTTCCTGCATTTTATAAGAATCTGTTTAAAGTCTGTGGCCGGTTGCACAAAGCACCTTAAGTTTTTTCCCTTAAGTATGACCCTTAAGGCTTAAGTTCTCCTTAGGTAAGGGATTTACATAAGGGTGTTGCACAGAATACCTTAAAATGTTTCCTTAGTTAAGGAGAAACGTTAAGCGATTTACTGCATTGAAAGGGATTTTCCGGCACGAAAATTCTATAGTTTCCACGGAGATTGTTCAACAGCTGTACTAGCTGCCTTTGCCACGATGCCGTTAACCCACCGAACACAGTAAAGCTTAATTATTTATCATTCATCTTACCTTAATAATATTCGCGGAAATTATCCAGGTAGCAAGTAAAGCATGTTATATACATGAACTGAACAATACTAGTTGGCAAGTTAGAGATGATCCTGACTGTCATCAGTGCACCAATGTTTTGCCTAGCGAACCGAAGCGAAGCTCATAGGCTAACAAGACATCCACATGAATTGTTAACGTTAGCCTACGTAAACTACACAATAACAATACAGCATGTTTCTTATAGAAGCTAGGCCTATTTGACAGAGTAAGCATATTAACAGAGGTTTTATTTTGAATTGTCAAAAGTAGTCAATTCATGGGTTTCACCAGGTCCCTTTCCACAGGTGTAATAAATCAAGCACCTTGATTATCAATGCAGACTGCATGGTGCTTGATTAATACACCTGTGGAAAGTAGGGTTGGGTATCGTTTGGGTTTTATCCGATACCGGTGCTAAATCGATACTTTTAAAACGGTGCCGGTGCCGAAACGGTGCCTGAACCGGTACTTTGTTTTTAAAATGTTTTAAATTAAAATGGTCTAAAGCATGAATTGTTTTTTTTTTTTATTGATAAGACAAATTTGAACAATTGAACTGTTATATTCAATTTACTATCAATATCTCATTGCTCCTACGAATAATACATTTAAATGTTAAAACAGCTTGCCATGCATGCACACACAATGGTAAGCTCTGCTTTCAAGTTTACCCAGTGTAGGCGGTTTGCCATAAGGTATGGTAAAACCGCTTGCCATAGAAATGCCAAGTCATGGACAACGGCATTTGCAAGCAAGCTAATATAACACGGACTCTACTTTCCAGTTAATTCAGTGTGTTTCCAAATGCTTCAAGAAATTGCATGTTTTAACCCATAACACGCAATAGTTTTGAACATGTTAGAGGCTATGTCGGTGTTGAAGTGTTTAGATTCCCAGCGCTAGCCTAGTAGGCAGCATTTTAACAGCAACTATGGCTATGCGCTAACACCAGTCAGCTGAGTTTAATTAGTGATAACGTACAGAGATGGTTTCGTAGCCTCTTTGACAGCTCAGTGACATCAGGTATGTAACCTACATATTTATGTTTTTGCCAGCGAACTTTTAACATGATCTTCATATTCATTGTGATGCTATATGGGCCTCATGCACATGGAAGATTAATATCATGCCATTATGTTGTTTTGAACACACCGTGAAATAAAGCTTTCACCTTACAACTTTGCTGATAACATTTCAAATAAATACCAGTTAGCGCATTAGCAAGGATATTGTGTAACATATAGGCTACTGTTGATGTTTCATAGCCTTTTGCTTGTGTGTAGTTAGGCCCACTGCTAGATTTTGACAGGAGCTCGTGATATCACTTTAAAGTAGGCCTAAGCACTTGGGCTCACGGAAGCTGTCAAACACTGTCCACTCGCCTATGTGGTACACCCATCTGGTTTATACATCCAATGTTTATGTTAGCTAACTGTATCTGGATGTGTTGCTATCAGAGCAAGACGTTAGAGATGGCGCATGACATGCAGTGATGCCTCATATATAAAAAAAAAATAATAATAATAATAATAATAATAATAATAATAATATATATATATATATATATATATATATATATATATATATATATATATATATATATATATATATATATATATATATATATATATATAAAAACGCTACTTAAGCACCGAAATGAGGCACCGAAATCCACGTTGTTATGCGTTTGCGTCGGTGCCATATTAGAACCGTGTTTCAGTGCCCAACCCTAGTGGAAAGGGACCTGATGAAACCCATGAATATATTTCATTTATCAGCATCAATTCAGTTAATAATATGGTTAAGGTATAGTCAGATGTCCCATAAGTTTTTCCCCTTAGTTAGACTACTAAGGTCTTTTGTGCAACAGTTTAAGGGATTTCTTACAAGATAAGGGCAAACCCTTAAATACTTAAGGGAAAATGTTAAGGTGAAAACTTAAGGGTGTTTGTGCAACCGTTAGTTGATCAGTAAAATCAGATTTTAAGGGAAAAACTTAACTTAAGGTGCTTTGTGCAACCGGCCACTGGTCTCTATTTATAACACAACGCCCACGACAGACAAGTTCATTATTCTGGTTGTTGAAGGAGCCTCTGATTCATGGTTCTGTTCTCGATGTGAGTCAGGATTTGTCCCTGGTACCTACTTCTAAGCTTATCAGCTCTAGAGTTACAACCCTTGGGGATCTAGTAGAGTTTGCTGGTCCTGATATCAGTAATTGCCATACTTTAGCTTAACACTTAGGTGTGAAGTCCATTAGGATAGTTGATCAGCTACTTGGGAAATGGCGGTCTCTCCTAACTGGGGAGGAGATGCAATTGCTTGGAGATTATTTTGACTCCTTTCCCAGACTTACTCTAGTTCCAGATTTAACAGGTTGCACTGGTTGCTACTTACTCCCAGATAGTTTAGTTTTCCCAGGTCCTACAGCTGCAACTAGTAAATCATTGTATAAACTGTGTGTTCTCTCCCTAAATAAAAGGTATCTAGACAAGAGGGTGGATACACCCTGGCGTGAAGTTTTGCAGGTTTAAAATGATGTCAAACCACAATGGCGAGCGTTGTACAAGTCCGCATTAACTAAAAAAGCTGGCAATCTACAATGGCGTATTCTGCATGGTGCAATAGCAGTGAATGCTTTTATTTCTGTTTTAAATCCAATGGTTGATCAAGGGTGCCCTTTTTGTTCTGTAAGGGAGACTGTATTCCATTCCTTTATGCACTGCCAGAGGCTCAGACCTATTTTTGCTGTATTGATGACACTTTTCTTTTCTTCAAGTTTGATGAAAATTTCTCTTCGGAGATTTTCATTTTTGGTTTTAAATATGTACAAAAGCATCGCTTCAAGTGTCAGCTCCTAAAGTTTCTGCTTGGGCAAGCAAAGATGGCAATATATGTTAGTCGTAAAAAGGAAAGTTGAGCAGGATGTAGATGTTGATATCCTAATGGTGTTTTCTAGGTGTCGTTCTTGATGTTTTTGAGGAAAAATGGTGCTACAACAGTGTGATGTTGAACTTGTAACCTAAGGGTTGCCGGTTTGAACCCCGACCAGTAGGCACGGCTGAAGTGCCCTTGAGCAAGGCACCTAACCACTCACTGCTCCCCGAGCGCCGCTGTTGTGGCAGGCAGCTCACTGCACCGGGATTAGTGTGTGCTTCACCTCACTGTGTGTTCACTGTGTGCAGTGTGTTTCACTAATTCACGGATTGGGATAAATGCAGAGAGCAAATTTCCCTCACGGGATCAAAAAGAGTATATATACTTATACTATATATATATATATATATACTATATATATATATATATATATATATATATATATATATATATATAAAGTATGCATGGGGTATGCGAGTCACGCATACCCCCCTCACACCTCAGCAACCCCTCCCCCACCGCCAAGGACTTCCACGTCTGCCAGCTCTCGTGCTCTCTCCCTTCACTACGGCTACGCCACCTCCCCTCCAGGGGAAGCCATGGCGTTGCAATGCGTTTAGCATTTATTGCTTTTTGGTTGAATGTTTTTTGCGGGAAATGACCCTCGTCGGTATTTATGGCATCTGAGAAGTATATGCTCTACCTGAAAGGATTGCAGCCTCTCTATAGAAGGGGGGGGGGGGGGGGGGGGGGGTAAAGAAAATACTAATGTTCACATAATTGCTTTGCTGAATTCGATCAGTGGAGGGGAAGGGGATAAAACAAACACAGGCTAAGGACACCAAGGTCTTTGATGCTGTCAGCTCAAATTGTGTGTGTGTGTGTGTGTGTGTGTACCAATGGGACAGAATCTTCTCTGTATACAAAGTGTCATTTTTGTTTTGGTTTTATTATTATCCACACTTTAGACCAACTATCCACGGTCCACATTCTGGTTCTAGTACCCATCCACCCACCCAGAGATGATATTTCAGCTAAGTGACACAGTCATATACAGTACACCCCTGCCAGTGAGGACAAGTTCTCTCTCTCTCTCTTCATCTCTCACTTTGTCCTTCAACACATTTATGAAGCGCACATAGCATTAGCTGTATAAATGTACCCACAGCATTGAGGACACTCAATCTCAGTCTGAGACACACAGCTAGAGTTGTTCCCGTGCCCTGACACACACACACACACACACGATAAAAAAAATACACAGCAGATAGAAAATGGCCAGAGCCTAATTCATACACAGACACACACACACACAATCTGTGTGGATGCGCTGATATCATCATCTCATGTTGAGCGCACAGCTGCTCTAACAAAAACAACAGAAACTGTAATCGGCCACTCTGGCAGACACACACAGGCTCTCGCACCCACCCATCACAAATTATCAGTGACATAATTTCCTTCAGAACAAACACATTCTCACACACACACACACACACCAGTGGAAATGTGGAGAGCTAGGTCGACTTCAGCAGCTTGTCCTAGAGTGTTTATACTGACGCTTAGTCGAGCCACTTGCTAATTAGCCACAAACTGCCTCTTCCAACTACACACAGGTACAGCTAAGGTTCTCTCCTGTCGCCAGCTAACACACACACACACACACACACACACACACACACACACAGCTTGATGCACCAACATCTCCACTGAGCAGCACAGCTTATCTCCACACACACACACGTCCATCCCAGCCTCTTCTCCCCACGTGAGGGTACTGAACACTAATCATCCCCCCCTTGTGCAGGGTTAGTCTGGCTTCCTCTCTAGCTAACACAAAAGAGGGCTTATCCGTTCATCTGGCTGGGTGGAGATAGGGTTGGGAGGCAGTGGTGATGTTTTAATGATGGAAATGTGATCTGGTACTTGATAACGTGCATTGGTAAATCCTGCATTGGAGAAGGAGTCACATGCATCCATGCTCTACTGTACATGAGGATGTGGATGTTGACGTGTGACCAAATTCTTGACCGTTTACTTGGCTGTTTACTAACAGTACGGCCACCCAGCCTTGGCACCCGTGTGAGTTTATAGTATTGAGCAATATTTGGAACATTGTTCCTCACCCTGGCCTTGGGTTTGCATAAATCAGAGCTGATAAAAATCAAAATATTTTTTTTTCTTTAGACCTCCAAAGCAGCAACAATTATACCTTATATGGTGCTGTAAACAGCAATTGGACTTTCATTTGCCTTTTTCTTCAGCTGTGCAACAGAGAGAAACCACTGAACTATCCACCCAACCAGAACCTGATGTCGCTATTTGAATTGCAAACAAGGTCACCTGATGGGGAGGACAGTGCCCCCTGGTGGCAGCTCACGTACACTGAACATTTCTTAACGATTAAAAATGCATAAATGAATTAACAAACACAAACAACCTTAACAATGGCCGTCTTAAATGAACTTATCCCAGACTCAATCCTTAATACCATTTCAGTCTGAACTCCCATTATCTATATAAAATGTCAATATTTATCATTATACATGACTATATGAGCATGACGATGTGTGTCTATTCTGACTGATAAATATAAGTAAACAGCAGATGTTTAAAGAGTTTGCTATTTACAATGTGGCTGCCCCTGAGTTTTCATATACCCATCATATGAAGCCAACACAAAGGCAACCATGCAATCCATTTTTGTCCACATGCACTCATAAAACCATGGCTTTGAATAAGAATGCGTGTCCTGCATAAATAAATACAAATGTAGCCTTGAAGCATAGCCGCATTAGCTATACTGTACATCCGAAGATAGATCCGGCTATGCTATCAGTCCATGACACGACTGACTGGTCTTGTGGGGAGATGGGGATGGAGAATGGAGAAATCCCTTAAGGCTGACAGACAGGACCCTACCAGTCGGCCTGTGCCTTGGGTGGCATTACGGATCGGTGGCGGACAGTGTATGCGTGTGTGTGATTGACAGGTTGGGGCTTTTGGAGGGTTCCATGCGTAGGGGGCTTACCGTTGTCCATGGAGGTCCGGGCGATGCTGAGGAGCTGGGGGGAGCAAGCCTCCAGCACCTGCTGGTGCACCGACACGTAGCGTAGAGTCCACCATGGCAGCAGCTGCAGGGAGAGACACGGTTAAATCGTAAAAATCGTAAATCAGGATTCTCGACCAGGAATTTGGTCTCTGCATTTATCCCATCCGTGAATTAGTGAACACACAGTGAACACAGAGTGAGGTGAAGCACACACTAATCCCGGCGCAGTGAGCTGCCTGCAACAACAGCGGCGCTCGGGGAGCAGTGAGGGGTTAGGTGCCTTGCTCAAGGGCACTTCAGCAGTGGCCTACCGGTCGGGGTTCGAACCGGCAACCCTCCGGTTACAAGCCCGAAGCACTAACCAGTAGGCCACGGCTGCCACATCAAACTGTTCATCTACACTACCAAGTGTTGTTGAGCCATCTCCAGTGCAAGTGTTGTTTCACTGCGTCTCTCCAGTGGAAGTGTTGAAAGTGTTGAAACTTGTTGTTTGGGAACAGTCATGGCCTACTGGTTAGGGCTTCGGACTTGTAACCAGAGGGTTGCCAGTTCGATCCCCGACTAGTAGGAACGGCTGAACCTCACCTCACTGTGTGTTCACTGTGTGCAGTGTGTTTCACTAATTCACGGATTGGGATAAATGCAGAGACCAAATTTCCCTCACAGGATTTATATATACTCAAAAGAGTATATATACTTATACTCAGGGCTCAAAATTAACTTTTTTTCTCAGTGTCCCGCAGCTGTCCCGAATTCTACTTGGCACTGTCCCGGACTTAACCACCAGTGTCCCAAATTCAAGTTCTTGTTTTTTCCCATTCTATGTAATAAACAGTATAATAATCAGTAACTTGCGCCACTTAATTAACTCATTCTGGTCCACCATAAGTTCTAAACACTTAATTTATTAAACACCATTTTATTAACATTAAATCATCTACTATTTCACACAACACTCATTTTCAGACGTTGCGCTTTTGACTCTTTTTTGAGGTTGCACTAGACGTTTTCATTGACCTTCGTTATGACGGACAAGTTTCGTAAAACATTCCGTCAATAATCTATTTTCACGTGTCTTTAATTTCAATGTCAGTTTGGTGTGATGTCATGGCCACAGATCTAAGTGAAAACAATAATGGGAAATTACCATGAAGCTGGCCAATTTCTGTCTAACTTTACCGAAGTGAAGCTGTCAGATAGGCTACTCTCCGGTATTCGTTTCTTTTCTCAATAGCCTATAACTTAGAACTGCCACAACGAAATGTCATATGCTAACTTAAATAACTGTTTTCATAGTTATAGGCTACCTTGCAACACTATCATTTTGTCAAATCGCAGTTGCAGTATGCTATTAAGCTCAGCATGGTAGGCTATTGGTGACGTGTCGTCTGTCACTGACAGAAAACACGCAACGTTTTAGTCAGAGGACTGTCATCTCGTTTTTTTAGAACACCAGTGTAACCTCAGGCCTACACTATCAGTCAAAAATGTGCGCAATGTCATTAAAACAAATGGCATTTCCTAGCCTACCTGCCTGCCAGTTAGGTAAGTTAACCTCTATATCGGAAATGACCCATTAGACCTACCGCCCGTGCCCTATGTTTGTGTCGGCACATGTGTCACTTAATATTTATTTTTATACAAAACCAAGACGGCGGATTCCTAAGGAAAAGCAAGCACCCATCCCATTTGGATATCTTATATTGTATTTGTACCAAAAATGACATTAGCCTACAGTGATTCGAAGAGCAGTAAACAGTGTTGTAGGCTGCGTAGGCCTATATAAAACCGCTTCTTTATAGATCAGCTGGCTAACGCCGCTTTTGCCAGCTGCCCTGTCAAACGCCAGGTCAAATTACGCCAGGTCAAATTTTGTTTCATTTTCATTCAGACAAGAAAGATACGTTTAGATTCCCATGTGAACAGTTTAGGAAAAAAGTACCTATTTAGAAATTTGCTTTGCCATTTTTCTACTGTCCCAGAGATGTCCCAGACATCATTCTATTGTGTCCCGGGGGCATTTTTTATAGTCCCCGGGACGTCGGGACATCGTTAATTTCGAGCCCTGCTTATACTGAACAGAAAAAAACAGCTAAGTCACACAAACATCCCCTCCCCCATCAAATTCATACACACACACACACACACACTGTAAGCCCCATTGGCAACAAACAAACAAACAAACAAACAAACAAACAAACACACACACCCATCTATGCTAAATCCTGACAAACATATTTATACATAAAAACACCAATCAGGGACATTTCCACTGCTGAGGTAGCTAGAGGAGCCTCTCAGCTTGACCGGGGAAAAAGGTAACACAAAGTGGTACATAGAGAATGGCTCATAGCCAACAGAGGTGTGTGTGTGTGTGTGTGCCCATATTCTATAATCATTGCACCTGCATCAGGTTCAGCATTGTGTGTGTGTGTGTGTGTGTGTGTGTGTGTGTGTGTGTATGTGAGCATCTCTGGTGTGGACTACATACGTGTAAGATTGTGTGCTCGTGTGTGTGTTTGTATGTATGTGTATGTGCCTATTTCTACTATAACACAGGGTGTGGGTGTGTGTGAGAGGGGGGAGGGGGTAGGGGACTGAGGAGTGTGTGGCCCTCTAGCAGAATATCCTGTGGCTCTCTCCTCTCATTTAAAAAATGCACACAGCAGTGTTTTAACCAAGGGTCACCTGACGGGGTGTTAATGGTTGCTTGTGAGGGGCTTTATTATTCTCTGCACGTGCACACACACGCACTCACACACTCACACACACGGCTGTCAGCTGTATGTTCCTGCTTCAGTTACGGCTGGTGTGGGAGTGCTAGGCATGTAGAAAGTGTGTGTGTGCGTGTGCGTGTGCGTGTGCGTGTGCGTGTGCGTGTGCGTGTTGAGGGTGCAATTGAGGAGGTGTGGGTGTTGATGGTAAGCGACTGGCGTTAGGGGTTGGAGTGTCCTTGAGTCTGCCCACCCCACTCCAGCAAGAACACTGCTAAGGTGCTCAAAGTTAATACCCTGCCCCTTATTTGCATTTTAAAGCCTGAATGAAGGGTGCGCATCCGTGTGCACTAAATGTGTGAACGCCCGTGGATGTGTGTGCGTGTGTGATTGTGTGTGTGTGATTGTGTGTGTGTGATTGTGTGTGTGAGATTTTGTGTGTGTGTGATTTTGTGTGTGTGTGTGATTTTGTGTGTGTGTGCGATTGTGTGAGTGTGTGTTTGTGTGTGTGTGTGTGTGAGTGTGTGATTATGTGTGTGTGTGTGTGTGTGTACACATGTTTATGTTCCTTGAGTCTCTAATCACTCTGTGGAGAAATTAATCCTGCTGAACAGGCGGGTGTTGATAGGGCTGGTTGAGGTGGTGGTGGGGGTGATTGCGTGGAAAAAAAGAACTCAAATACATCATCCACCAACACACATTAGCTCCATGAAAACACATCGTGCCTCCTGCACACAATGGCAGTCTGCTGGTGGAACAAAATGGCTGGTGGCTATCTCTGAAGCTATCGCACGTAGCCCCAGCCATCAGCCTTCACAGCACGCGCTTATGCAACATTCATTCCAATACCGAGCCCATAAAATGTATACAAGTTACCCGCAATACAGCCCAAATGTGCCAGCACGCCACCCTACATCCCTACCCCGCCCCGCTCACACCCATGCATGCCCTGAATGTTCGTGTTTGTTCATGTCTTTGTTTAGATTTTAAATGGATGTCTATATTTAGATTGATGATTGTGTACATGTATGTGTGTGTGTGTGTGTGTGTGTGTGTGTGTGTGTGTGTGTGTGTGTGCATGCGCGAGGGCATGTGCGTGTACGTGAGTGTTTTTTAGATGTGTGTGTGTGTGTGTGTGTGGTGTCTGTGTGTGATGGATGTTTCTAGAAGTGTGTGTATGCATGTGACTAATTATGTGTGTGTGTGTGTGTGTGTGTGTAGTGAAAGCTTGTAAATTAGTCGTATGAACATGTCATGGGGGCAGTGCGTGGAGCTGGGACTGGAATGGAACTAGACGTTGGCCACTGCTTCCTTGAGAGGAGGTTCTGACAGATACATAGCAGTCACCTGAGGCCATTAAAAAAACAAGGGCATCAATCACTCCTTACCCTGTCAATCAAGCAGACAGGCAGCTAGATGTAGGAAAGTGTTATCCTGTCGCAACACACATCAACCCAAAACATTACACCTCTACACGAGTATGTCATACATGACAATTCTATGCGTCTTAATAGAGCTATAGAACTTTGAATAATGACACAATCTTTGACAGAGAAAAAATGCATTCTGCCAGCTAGCAGTGAGGTAATGAGGATTTATAATGGCGCTGAAGGGGGTTATAAATTCAATGGAAATCTGAAGGGAATGATTAAAGGTGATGTGGTACAGAGTGTGAGTGTGTGTGTGCGTGTGTGTGTGCGGAGAGAGATGAGATGCCTGTGTGAGTATGTAGAGTTGGGAAGTAGAATTGGAGAGTAGAGTAGGGGTGTGTGGGTGTGTGTGTGATGTGATGAGGTGGCAGATGAGTGAGTATGTAGGGTTGGGGATTAAAGTAGGTGTGTGGGTGTGGAGAGAGATGAGATACCTGTGTGAGAATGTAGAGTTGGGGAGTAGAGTAGGTGTGTGTGTGTGTGTGTGTGTGTGTGTGTGTTAGGGGTGTGAATCTCTCATGTAAAAGAGGATACAATTCGCATCTAGATACATGGGCCCGATTCGATACAAGAAAAGATACATGTTCATAAAAAACGATTCAGTACGATTCGATGCAATTCGATGCAGTTCAAGAATGGAAAGCATTCTGAAAGATTTTTTATCATTTGCTCAAGGTGCACATTAATTTTATATTATCAGTCATCATGGTCATGGTTGTCAATTAGGCAAAAAAATGTGTGAATATGATTATCTAAACTGAGGTTTGTTTCATATACTGTATTGAAATGAAAAAAGAATAGTCTACATTTCAGTCAAACACAGCAGCCAAATACAATATTTTTTTTTATAGACTTTATAGATTTTATAGAGTTATATCTGATTGTTTTCATGGAGCTGTAGCCTTGTTGAGGTAAGACAATACCGAAATAAAATAAAACAATGCTTAAGACACTCTTGGCCTTTTCTCATATAGCCTACAAGAATAAAATCGGCCTACATATCAATGAACTCTCTGGGTTTATTTTGTTCCAACGGTAGACCTAATGCAGAAACCTATAATGCCACAAGTCTGAGTGAATATGAACAAAATAATTGGCTAATAATTTGTGCATCGTTTTAGCAAGGGACAAATTATTATTTAACATTAAGGAAATCCTTTCATCAAACGTAAGGCTATACTCTACAGACTATCATTGCTGTTTAGTGTTTAATTTCGCACTGGATTTTGAAAAACAAGAGTAAAAACTGTAAAACAAACGACCGAGTGTGAGTTGTCACGTGCTTAAGTTGCAGTAGATGTATGGGTAATGAGGTCATTTGACAACTTTGGGCAATGAATGTAGCCAAAAACGAACTGCATTACCCACAATTCCGTGCCACGTATAGCTTCACAATTCCGTGCCACGTATAGTTTCCGATTTATTCTGATACGGGGCTTCACGTATCGATGTAGCCGTATCTTACACGTTTTAAAACGGATACCGATACGTATCGGTTAATCTTTACACCCCTAGTGTGTGTGTGTGTGTGTGTGCGCGTGTGTGTGATGTGATGGCGGATATGTGAGTATGTAGAGTTGGGGAGTAGAGTAGGTGTGTGTGTGTATGTGTGTGTGTGTGTGTGTGTGTGAGTGTGTGTGTGTGTGATGTGGCGGATGTGTGAGTATGTAGGGGTGGGGAGTAGAGTAGGGGTGGGGAGTAGAGTAGGTGTGTGTGTGTGTGTGTGTGATGTGGCGGATGTGTGAGTATGTAGGGTTGGGGAGTAGAGTAGGTCATTTGGTGTCTCACCTGGAAGGAGTCCAGCTGGGGCCGGCAGGTGACCAACAGCACGCGGGCCAGGAGGAGGCAGAAGGGGTTGGCCACCAGGCTGTAGACCGACTCGCCATCCAGCAACAGACTACTGAGAAGAGACTCATGCAGAGCCTGAGGCTGGGGATTGGGGGGGGGGGGGGGGGGGGGGAGAGAGAGACAGAGGGAGAGAGAGAGCGGGGGGGAGAGAGAAAGAAAGAAAGAAAGAAAGAAAGAAAGAAAGAGAGAGAGAGAGAAAGAGAGAAAGAGAGGAGAGAAAGAGAGAGAGGGAAAGAGAGAGGAGAGAAAGAGAGAGAGAGGAGAGAAAGAAAAGGAGAAAGAGAGAAAGAGAGAGAAAGAGGATGAGGAGGTGGAGAACATGGTGAGTTGAGAGAGAGGGTGACAGACAGGGGATGTGCAGAGGGAGGGTGAAATGGAGGAGAATGAGAGTTAAAGAGATGGAGAGGTAGACAGAGGGAAGATTAACAAAAGATGAAAAATAAGAGATTTATGAGATGTAGAGAGAAAACAAAAAAACAGAAGAGAGGGGGAATGAGGCAAAACATTACTATTTGCTGAATATCATTTTGACCAATCAAGAAACCACAGTCCACTCATTACTGTTTGGAGCAAGTGTAGCAGTGGTGGATGTTAAGCAGGAGCCTCACGCTGCGACGTGACACTCCGTTCCAGTGCTGACGCAGAGCCGCGGAAGCTCTTGTTTAGTCCCCTCACTCACGCTGTGCTTTTAATCTCCCACATAATGTTCTTCCAGGGAACAGATAAATCAAAGATGGCACCAAAAACTCTTACACAGCACAATCGGAGCTCTCGGGTGAAATTGCAGCAGGGTGCGGTGTGTATGTGTGTGTGTGTGTGTGTGAACTGAGAGGATTGGGGGGGGGGGGGGGGGGGGTGTATGCAGGGCAGGCTCTCCTCACCCCGGCAATAATTGGGACCCCAGAGAGACTTCATTACCCAGAGTTCCCCTGTCCCACTTTATACATCCTCATTAGCTAGAGCAGAGGTCCCGCTGAGGTCACTTTTATCACACCATATATCACGACGCGTCTCCTCTTACACACACACACTCTTTTTCACATTCATAAGCCACAGAGTTCTGGGTGAGAGGGAGGTATTCCTGGTCACAGGTCATACAGTATACTCCTGGATGATGCACTGCAGGGTCAGCAGCCATTAAGCCTCACTCACATGGAAACTGAGTGAGTGCTGCAAGCGTACAGCTGACAAAACAGCTGCCTGCAAAACCACGGCTCTGGTATCAGCAAAACGACACTGGTAATCTTACTGCGGATAACCCTCGTATTGAACAGAAAAGGAATTCCTTTCAAATAGCCTGGCTGCTTACATTAATCTATGACAACAGTGCACTGCACTTCCATTGCAGACTCCAAGCACCCTTAAGCTATTTAAAGTGTTTGGCTGATGTGAAATAAAATATTAACATTAAAAATCACAATGCTACACATTGGTAGAATGGTATATGACGGACATATACTGTATTGTCTAATAGATGGAAGCAAGTGTGTGTTAGTGTGTGTTGATTTCACTTCTGTCCAATGCGGTGAGTGCACACACACACACACACACACACACATGACCTGTAGGGTTCTCCTCCCCAGCGCTGCAGCCTACTGCGTCCCAGAGACATGGCTGTGTGAGCTCCCAGCGTGCAGTAAGCAGCTCAAGTGAGCTTACATGACGCACAATAGGGGGGGAGGGGGGGCTTGTGTTTCTGTGGTTCCTCCAGATGTGTGTGTGTGTGTGTGTGAGAGAGAGAGACTTGAGTGTGGTTAGTGTGTGAGGCTGTGAGCCCCTGACAGACGGGTGGTGTGATTGCGTGTGCATGTGTGTGTGTGTGTGCGCGTCGGGAGGTAGATGGGCTGCTTACCTCTGACAGGGACTGCAGTAAGGAGGCCGGCAGCAGGTCAGGCACGTGCAGGCTGACTGGAGGTCCTGTCCAGTTACTCTGAACAAAGAGGTGGAGACAGGCAACAGCTACTGCCAACAGAGCTGTCTGCCTACATCAGAGAGAGAGAGAGAGAGAGAGAGAGAGAAAGAGAGAGAGAGAGAGAGAGAGAAAGGGATGGAGAAAGGGATGGAGGGATAGAGGGCAAGAGGAGAGAGAGAGAAACAAAATAAGAGAAACAAAATCCTTCATTTACTAACATCAACAGTACAACTGAGTGTTAAAACTACAACCACAGATGTGAAAAAGTGTTTTACCCCTTCCTGATTTTTTTCTTTTGCATGTTTGTCACACCTAAATGTTTCAGATCATCAAACAAATTTATATATAAGACAAAGATAACACAAATAAACACAAAATGCAGTTTTTAACTGAAGGCTTTTATTATTAAGGGGAAAAAAAGGATGTCCGGCCCTTCAGGTGATTCAGATGTGATGCTTACATGTGGACATTATGTGTGAAGCACATCCGACGCGCATGAACTCTCATGGGAATCTCTGCATGGTTGAATGTGGTTTAACACGTACATGAGCAGAATCTCCGCATGTTCTTCTCTTCGTTCAGACATGAGCTCATTTAATGTCCGTCGGAAATACTAGGAGGGGAGTAGTGTAAGAGGTGGCGAAGTTCGGAGTTCCAAATGTCTGGTTGTGCTGTTCAGATAAATGGCCCAACCCGATTGACATCCGCAGAACATGCAGACTTACACCTATGTCTGAAAGCAGCTATACAGACACACAGACACACACACACAGCTAATCTCTCCACCGCTTTAAACTAACACAATGCAGGAATTCCTATTTCTGTCACTTCTCAACATATTGGACATCCATTTAGCGTTAAGGGAGTAACTATCAATTCATCTAAATCTAACAAAAAGGGTCATGCTCCCACCAATGATAACAATGTTACTTGGCAAAATATCAAGCTTTACCGGCGGCGCACATTGGTAATGTCAGAGACACCATTCTCCACATTGTAAGACAGTGGAGCATCAAAATGAGTTACTAAGGTAAAAGAACTGCACTGTGTGGCTTTACAATGGAACAGAGAGACAGAGATGAATGATCCAGTGAGGACTAGATGAGGCGAATAAGACCCAGCTTGGGACAATTCAATAACACTCGGACACCGACAGACACCCAACGCTCACAGAGTCCAGAGCTGAACGAACAAACACACACAAACAAACACACACAGATTTAGTTATGTGCCCGTTCAAAAGGCAGAGAGCACAGACAGCACAGGAGTGCAGCTGGAAGGGCACAGTGGGACAGCAGGCAGGAGAAGCACACGCGCCAGCATCCCAATGCTGCACCCACTCCCCTCCTCACTCCCCAACACCAGCATCCCAATGCTGCACCCACTCCCCTCCTCACTCCCCAATGGGATGTAACAGTATGAAAATTTAACCCTTACGGTTATAGTGACCAAAATTATCATGGTTTTCGGTACACAAGCTGAAATATTTTCAAAATAGTTTCAAAATGTGTCCCGTTCACTTTTTCATGTTTAATTGGCTATGTGCTTATAGCTTAATTTACCCTACCATGACTTGGAGTTTGCTATTTCTGTTATTTGGATCCAATGAGTGAGACCAAAGTAAGTGTTCAAAATAAAACTTTAGGCTACGATGTTCTCCTGATAACGTGAGTGGAATGGATTTCATGTGGACGCGAACATAAAAAGACGCAGAGTGGCTAAATGATATAGTGCACGCTTTGCAGTGAAAATGTTCCACCTTTTAAAATCAGATGTAGCCTAATCCGAATCGCAGTTAAAACCATCAATTAGACAACAGAATCAGTAGGGTAGCAGTTTTGTTTCATTGTACCAGGCCTACTGTATGTCTAAAGCAGGCTCGGATGAAGCTGGGAAGGATTAAACACACGGTTTCAACACCGCGGTAATCAACCTTGATAATTATGATATTTCAAAAGAAAACAGTAATTGGTATCGTCAACATTTTTATCGCGGTTTACCATTATACCGGTAATCGTTACATCCCTACTCCCCAACACCAGCATCCCAATGCTGCACCCAGTCCCCTCCTCACCCCCCTCCTCACTCCCCAACAGCAGCATCCCAATGCTGCACCCACTCCCCTCCTCACTCCCCAACAGCAGGCGCAGCAGCCAGAAGGAGAGAGGGAGCGACAGAAGAGGCTGCAGTAAAGGGTAGGGGGGGGGGAACGCACACTCTCTCAGGTCTTTATCACTCCCTCCCTCCCTCACTCCCTCCCTCACTCCCTCACTCCCTCACTCAGAGCTGGACCGGCTGTACCAGGAGTGCGAGGCGATGCCAAGACGTCCTTATTAAAAATGAATAATTCATTACAGCAGGAGGGGGCCGTAGGGTGGAGGGGCTGGAGGTGGTCACGGGTGGTGCTGGTGGTTGGTGCACTATCAGTGAGGGGGCGACAGCTGACTTGTAATTCAGCTTGTATTCAGTCCAATGCAAAAAAAGAGCATCTCAATAACCCCTCCAGCCTCCCACCCCCAATCCCCAAAAACCCCTCATTAAAGTGTAATCGCCAGCTGCCATTTTGTGGGGTCCCCAGCTCTCTTGACTGCAAGGCAGGCAGGCCGGCAACTCTTCAAAGCTCCAGAGTCAGTGAGGGTTATAATGGGTGGAGAGCTAGATGGATGGGTGGACAAGCTGGGGTTTAATTAAACTCAACTTTCACAAAGTGTGCACATATGAAATGATTAAAAGATGGAGAGAGAGGAAAAAAATTAATAACTTATAGATGACTTCCCAGGGCTTGTCTTGTCTGTGGGGTGGGTGGGAGTGAGAGTGTGTGTGTGTGTGTGTGTGTGTGTGTGTGTGTGGTTAACCTACCTTTCCAGGCGGTCATCCTCAGTGCTGTCGCTCAGGTAGGCTAGCACCTTCCTCTCCAGGTAGGCCTCGATGGTCTCCCCCTCCACAGCCTCCGACTCGGCCCCCAGGAGGTCCAGCACCTGGGGGCTCAGAAGAACTGCCTCAAAGTCCCCCTCCAACAGGCTCTGGAGCAGGGGGCCACCCTCTAACACACGAGAAGGAAAGAGTAACAGTAGATAAGAGTCTAACACAGGAAAAGAAAGGGTGATGTTCCCCAATTACTTCAAATCTAGATGGTAGAGAAACAGACAGTTTCTGCGTCTGTAAGGGCCGCAGTCCTTAGGGATGCACTGATTGTGAAATTCTGGGGGGCTTATAACAATGTTTACAATAACAATTTGGCTGATAACCGATGCCGACACCAATACCAATCTTTGTTTACTTTGTTTTTGTTATCCATTATACCCGTTTAGCGGCTGGCTCCTTATACATAAAAGAAAGTCTTTCAGCCCTTCATAACATGGTCTCAAAATGTGCCCGTCTGTGAATAGCACAACATTTAGCTAGTGCAGAACTAATACAACATTACAGATAAAAATCAGCCACTACCATCGGTAAATGTCTTTGTATTTACCGATGGGCCGATACTAGTCAACAAGGCAAATATTGTCTGATACTGATGTCAAGAGGACATATCTGTCTGAATGAAAAATCTAAACCCTCAGTTTAGTCAGTCCAATGCAGAGTTTCTGGTATTCCCAGTTTATACAGTTATTCCCCAACAGATCAGCATCTAGCTCGGTTCATCTTCGCTAACCAAAGCTAAAACGTCACGTAACTTGTGTGTCACAATTGATGACCAACTAAATTTCTCTGAGCACGTAACCCCGGTCAAAGTCATGTTGGTTTACCCTATACAATATTCAGAAGATCAGAACACAATATGCCATATGACTTCTTGCACAGGCCATAGTTCTTTCTAAACTGGACTATTACAATACATTGTTTGCTGGCCTACCTGCAGATGATTCCAAATGCAGCGTCATTGTCTGGTTTTTAATCAGCCAAGACACATGCAACTCACTCCTCTGTTACTTTTCATTGGCTTCCTGTAGCAGCCAGAATCAAATTCAAATCCCTCACTCTGGCCTACAGGACACTTGCTTGACCTGCACCTTGCTATCTTATTTCCATGATCCAGCTATAACAGGGAGGCTACAATGGACACGTAACTGAAGCGTTCCGTTCGCGCAGCATCTGCTGCAACAAATAGCTTCCACTATAATCAGCGGAACTGGCTACTCTAGGCGTGATAGCGGCGCAGACCATTCTTCTAAAACGAATTTTACGCTACGAGAACGGAGCGTTTCAGTTGCAGACCCCATTGTAGCCTCCCTGTTAGTTCCCTCTTGCCCACTGCGGTCTCCTGATGAGTGTCTGCTATGTTGGCCCTCCATCAACACTAAGGGTTACAGGTACGTCTGTGATTCCTCGTTGGTGGAATGATTTACCTGAGGATAGTTTTGGGATCTTCAAAAGCCGTCTAGAGACTCATCCGTTTACACCTTGTATATGACTAATTCACTCTTACAGAGTTGTGGTTTGCAAATGTCAAATGTTATTATTATTATGCTGTTAAATTCTATTTAGTCTATGAGGTACCATAAGCATAAACATATTGGTGCATCCCTACTTGTCTCATTTTACTCGTCACAGAAAACATTCTATGATAATCCTGTTCACACATCAACCATGGCTGCAGGCTTTATAATCACTTTCTGTCATCTAACAAATATCATAGCTTGTAACAAAGCAGGAGACAAGCAATAGCAAAGCAAAATCTCACAACTTCAAGATCACCAGGAACAAACTAACCAACCTCAGCTAATGAGATTAACATGTTGCTCCACATCAAAGAACCCTCATCAACATTACGGCACCCCACACACCAACTATTTCAATCAACTCAAAAATGAATGACTGAATGAATAAATCAAATAAATAAATAAACACTAATTTCCAAGATCATCTATTGCCTCCTCCCAGCTGCAGTTTATTGCCATTTATTTCTGCTGTTATATGAAGTTTGGTTGGTCAGGTTATTACTCACACTCCACATTCTCATTAAGTTACACACCACGCACCGTCCTCTGTGATCCCCTAGAGGTGAAAACACACATTCACACTAATGTCTGTGTGTGTGTGTGTGTGTGTGTGTAAGAGTTACGGCTTTGCATTCTTCAAGAAGCGTTCTATTTAAAACAGAGAGAAGGGGAGAAAGAGAGAGAGAGAGCGAGAGAAAGGAGAGACTAGGAAAATGGGAGGAGAAGGAAGGGTGTGTGTGTGTGTGTGTGTGTGTGTGTGTGTGTGTGTGTGTGTGTGTTGATTCATGAGCAACACTTTAGCAGTGGAGCAGAGGTGTCTTAGCCCCGATGTAATTGCTTTCGGTGGGTGCTTCAGCCATGGCGCATCCCACTCTCATTAGTCCCTTATTTGAGCAGGGAAGCAGTCAGCCTTCATTAGCATTGATTGCACTGTGCTCCCCGGTGGGGAGGTAGAGGGTGCGTGTGTGTGTGTGTGTGTGTGTGAGATAGTAGTACTAGGTGCAGTGTGTGTGTGGTGTGTGTCTGTGTGTGTGCCAGTGAAAAATAGAAATATGTAGCCAGCCTCAGGGAGAGACAAAAGTGGCTCTTGGAGAACTACTAGACTGAAGCAAAGCCTCAGTGAGAAGTCCATCTATTTTTACAGCAGCACATAAACATCAACATAAACACCTAACGCTACATTTGCATTTAGCCCTGAGCTCAGCGATGCGCCTCAAACTACAGCCAGCTCTAAGCAATCCTAGACTGCCTTTGATGAAAGGCAAATGGATCCGCATGAACCCCTACCGACCTTACACTATTTGAGTTGGAGGTGATTAATCGGCAACACAAGTAGTTTTTTGAGGTTTCTTTACACCTGATATGCTGCTTTCTTTTCACTTAATTCTAACTCCTGCTTGATACATGTCTAAGGTGGGAGACGCTGCAAACCGAATGCAAGGCCATTTATCTCCATCTCTGCTGCTCAGCACATGCAAAACCAACATCGTTGTGTGGTTTATGTGAAGGCCAGGGAGGCTAGCGGGGAGGGTTACATTGTCATGAAAAAGGCTAACGGCCGGCGAGAGGAAGGGGACCAGTGCTCGGACACAAGGAACTGATTACATTTTTCTCTCCTCTCCCCCAGAACAGATGAGGGTAGGCAGTAATAGGCAATCCTGCAGCAATGGCCTGCCAGAGAGAGAGAGGTGGAGTGTAGAAGGGGAGAGAGATATTTCATCCCGCTTCAGATGTGATGAAACCCAGAGGCTGGTTTAATAGCACCCAATGCGTTTAGACAGCCTGCACGCCGAGATGGACGGCTAGAGAGATGGAAACAGAGGGAGAGGGAAAAGAGGGGGAAAGGGAGAACCAAAGTAGGAAGGTAGGGAAAGAGATGTGAGGAATGACAAAAAGCTGAGAGGAGACAAGAGAGGACATGTGGTCCAGGAAAACAGAGGTGAGGAGAAAACAACAGAGTGGGATCAAATGAGAGGACTGAAAAGGTGGAGGGGGAAAGAAAAGTGAAGGGAAGTAGCAGGGTATGAAAACGAGAAGTCCCAAGGAGATGAACACTGCCTGAAATGGCAGCATGCTTTTGGGTGGGGCAACATTCAACATACTAAGAGACAGCAGCACAACTGCAAAGAAGGACAGAACAACTGTCCACTGCTCCACCGAGTGTGAGCGCAGCCCTTTACACAATGACAGTGAGTGTTAGCATGCGGCAGTGCACACGTGCCACAATAGAACACTCCAAACCTGTCAAAATGCTCAAGGTTGGCAATAATCTATTCGGATTTTTAACAAGTCTAATCCCAATTGATAAATACTGCTGAAAAATGTAATGGTTGTAGTTTTGAGCCAGTCAAGTGCATCAGAGTCATAAAGTGTTATGGGAAAGGTAAAAACTGTACATAAAAATAATTCAATATTTCACTAGTCCGCATAGACGTATCACTTTTTTTCATTACAAAATATATAAAAGATGAAGCCGATTTTTAGCATGTAGTGCTAAATGCATATTATCTGTTGAGGAGACTGTTTAAAAGTCATCAGCCTGGACTTCAACATACCAATGGGGATATCAAATATGACATATTTAACTCATGTTGTATAATGTCACACAAATTAGATGGACACATAATCCGCTATGACAGACATTACACAAAACATTCGTTGATCGTATACGACCTGACAGACGCCCCGAATAGCTGAATAAGCACAGCGCTGTAATCACATCAAAGCGTAAATCACACGTCAGAATTATTACAATGGCTATTGTGCACAATATTCATAAAGCGTGAAAGCAAGCTGACGATCAAATTCCTAACTTAAATTCAGAAAAAGACTGCATAATATTACCAAAACATTAGTCTAAATCACTGTTACACCATCAGCTGACGTTAAGTGTTAATTCTATTTTGAGATGTAGAGGTGCCCTGAACTGTAACCTACCAGGCTAAATGTCATCAAAATATTAAAGCGAATATACTGGTACACGCACGCGAAACGTGCATATGAGCAGCACTATTCATTAAGGTACAAATTAAAGGTGATGTCACTACAAGTACATTAACATTAGTTGTAAAAGTGGTATTTAACAAGACACCGGATAACTCCGTTCAATATCACCCCGTAATAATAACGGCAAATGCTAATCTCAATAACATTACGAAACAGTCGATTAACAATGTACAAGACGGTGTAAGGTGATTCAGAACAACTTTACCATGAACAAGTTTTAAGTTTAATTGTTAATTGTCATTCAGCGTTGGGCTGCTTTACCATGTCATATGAACACATGTCAGATTTTGCATCACTTGCGCATAGATATCGTTTGGTGAAGTGACGTCGTTAGCATAAATTGACCAACCATGGATAACAAGTAACTAATTGTTCTAGTCTTACCAACCAAGTCACGCTGAAGCCAAGTCGCAAACCGGTTATCCAAAAATGTCTTCACCACCACAAAACCCCTATGCACAAACACTGTCCATCAGCAAGCAAGATAGTCTGCTAGTTCGCAAGCTCGCTTGGTAGCTGGCTAACCTGCTAGCTAGCTTTCGTATCAGGCTAAATGACCAGCTAGCCAAAGGCATACCAGCAGCATCCTACATCGGTCCTTTTTCTACACCACCTCAAAGAAATAAACATGACACCGAGACCACCACGTTCATCGACATCCACTAGAGGAGCAAGAGCCTTCCACGTATTCCCGGAAAGCTTATAATCACTTACCTGCAGAGCTGAAAATATTCTGCTTCCATTCCGTAGTCTCTCTGTCAGAGAGAAAGCCTCGCAGTACGGGCAGCTCTACGTCCCGCACCATTCTTGTTCACGTGCGACGTGTCCGCCTAAAACCCCAAAACGCTGTACACTCAGACAAGATTTGGTTTTTAATTGACACTATCGCTCTCTTTGCCGCTACTGGGTACACTACTGTTACGTCTATAAGGCAACCTGTTTATTTCAGCCCATGTGCTGCAAGCGGCACCAGTGAGCAGCCATGACAGAACCGCGTTGCACGCTGGGAAGCTTGATGAAGGAGACGTTCAAGAGCTCACGGACTTTGCTGGCATGTCTTACCTGTCAAATTATGGACCATGTTAGTCCTCAAAATGCTATGTGGTGTATCGAATCTGTCTATCCATTACTATTTTCTTCCCCCAAGGCAATGTATCCAAAATAAGCATATCTGCTTTCATGTAGCCTACTGCTTTCTAGACTACAACCTTTGCAACACTTAACACTTAACAGACCCAAGCTGACATATTGTGCCGGTTGCATTGTTGCTATTATATCAGCAAAACAATTCTACATTAGGCCTGTCTCATTTTCTTCATCAGATATTAATGCCTTTTAGGAGTAGGCCTATGCTAATTCACTCATCTGTGTTGTGCTGTTAGGCACATCTCTGACCTTCACTGCTTGCTAAAATAGTAAATCTCTGTATGTTCTCAGCGGCCAAATGGCTTCCAGGTGTCTTAATCTTGGTGAGTCTGTCTCAGTGGTAACAGTCTTAATTCTAAACAGACCTAGTTCTTCTGATTGTCATTTCAAAATGTAAATATTTTAATTGATTTATGACTGTGAATGGCATGTTGAATGGAGGTGAAAGTTGCACATATCCAACCAGTTAACACTTCACATAGATTTCTGATCTGCTACATCAGAAGATGTACTTTGCTATGTAGATTGGAAAGATAAATGTAAATGTTTAATGCATGATAGGATTACCAGGTGCTCAAGGCTGCCATCATGTCTAGAATATGTCTGCAGATTAGCAGGTGGAGAAGTGGAATGTATTGCTGTAGTAGTTTAGTTTGAAGAACAAATAACATAGACTGTTTCATTGAATCATCCAACATTATTATGTCTTTAGCAGCAACAATCGATGATGTAAGACTGTTGTTTCGACTTATGTTATGCCTTTCTTTTTTTCTTTACTATTGGTTGCCCTGTTATTGCTTAATGTGCCACAATCACATCACCCAAGTCTCCAACCCCACAACAACAGTGTTATTGTGAAGATGGATAACATTGTTTCACAACCTTATAACAACACAGACTTTTGTTTCTAACTTTTATAGAGTACCAAGTTTGATCCAATTTTAGATAGGAATGGTGGCTCCCCTCCAGTGTTAAGGGGTCTTCACATTGGATTTGTCTGAATTCAACTTTGTCAATAAGGAATCCTGTTGGACATCACTGTGTGAGGCATTAATCCTTGTGAAGTTTAGAACAAAGGCTTCATACTAAATGCCCAGAACATATTTTCCTCTTGGGGATGTTTGGTTGTTAGTGTGGAGATGGCAGCCAACATGCCTCACAAGTATTCAGACTCAGTCTTTTTTATTTATTTTTTGAGTATTTTATTTTGAGTATAATTCAAAAGTATTCAGATTAGTCACATTATTTTATTAATCCAATGAATTACGTTACTGATTACAAAAATTGGCGTGTAGGCCTCGTCTGTACTCTGACCCGGGGGCAAGAGTAGCCTATACTATACATATTTGAGGGATAATGTTCATAATGTTCTCCTTAAGCTTCATATAAGTGTAAAATATTCATAACATATAGGCACTATAGCAAAACACTCACATAAAACAAGCCTGACATTGGAAATGGAATGATACAGATTACTATATAGCTTTCAGGTTTTCCGTGAGAGTGACATTCTATGACATTTGTTTCTCATTCCATTTGGAACTGCAGTTACATATAAGGGCTGCTCATCACCGCTCCAAGAGAACGGCCTGTGACTAAGCTAACAGTTTCAACAGAGACAAAAACATCATTCTAATGATTCAGAGCCTCATAGGCCCGCCAGCGGCAGCATGGCGCATCAGTAAACCTCACGGCTGTTATTAGGAATGATCTATTTGTTCTTTTTTTCCGTGTCAATCTCCCACTTTCTTTCCCCCATACATGCCCACACATGCGCGCACACACATTATCTCTCCTGAGCATACATCCCTCTGCACTTTCCTTTCTCTCCCCTTAATGCATGTCATTTATGTGTGCTCGAAAACGTTATGGAGTCTTGCACAAACAAATTGAGGGCTCTCCTGAGTCATCTGAAAAAGACTGGAAGACTGGAAGCTGTAGCGTGTTCTTCAGTAGAAGTCGGACGTGACACTCATGCTTCCATGCGCTCATCTCGAGGCACCTCTCGACTAATCTACGGAGCTGTCAAGTACACGCCCGCGCTCGAATGATTGAAGCCATTTCTCAAGGTCTAGCATTCAGAGAGGGAATGTATCCTCTTTTCCCTTGTGGTGGGACAACAAAGGATGGCTGATACCGCAGTGTGAGCATGTGGCGTTTGAAGCCTGCGCTGCCAAAGTGGGGAGTGCACAGTGCTCCAAAAAGCACGCAACAACACACATCATCCTGGCATTGATTGTTGGTAGAAAGTGTTGTGAGGGTGGGGAGAAGCGGAGACGGGGGTGAAAAAAGCCCCTGATCTCACACGCTCCGTTTCTTTACGGCTCCATAAAAGCAGCCTGGTTGAGGGCTGCCTGCGTGCTTTGGAAGATGATGAGCGAAGCGGGCAGATAGGGTAGGATGGGGAGATGTTAGTTTTCACTGTTGCAGTGTGAAATTCTGCTGTTTGCTTTAGGAAGGTTCAGGTTGATAAACAATATTGGCCTTGTCCTCTCTAGTCTACTCATAATGGCATCATCCTTTACTGGTTGACTCGAGAAAATGTTTTATCATACACGGCAGTCCTCGGAGACGGTAAAGGACCTTTATGAAAAGCTTCTCCAGCCCCTCCTATGGGAAAATGTAGAATTTGGGATCATTAAAAGCTTTTCCACGAGTAAGAAAAGTCAGTTGTTTTCTGGAGGGCACATAGGCCAGCTAAATGCCGCATCTGTCAGGTAACTATATTTTCAGTAATTCAGGGACACAGTGCATTGCGCATGTAATTGAGGCTCAGAGACCCCTATCAACACCCAGGCAGGGCTGGATTGTCTGACAGATTTATTGGGTGCCGAGCTGCATGCCAGCGCAGTTTATCAGTGCCGAGGGGGGAGAGCCCTGCGCTTCGGGGCTTGCCAGCCGAGGAGGTAATTGAATGTAACCCCACAGGTCCACAGGGCTCTCGGACGGAAAACAGAGCTGTGCAGCGCTTTGGTTATTTTCCACGCTTTAACGACCGATTTCAGGATCTGCTTCACCCTCCCATCAAGTGCTAAGTAACAAAAATACCTCAGGGATAAAGTTGTAAACCACATAATGCGCACCGCAGTGTTTTACTGCTTTAAATTAAGACATATGATTTGTAATTAAGGATGCAATTACAAAAAATAAAGGAAAATACGAATGCTAGTTGATACGTCCTTAATACCTGCCAACATTTAGCTTTCTAAAAATGGGAGATTGTGTGATGTGTTAATCACATTTCTTCCCTAACAATTTTACAACAGGTAGTTGTGAAGTAGGCTATATAGCCCGCTTGCTTGCAAAACTCCGTGCTGCGCAGTTCACCTGCTTCCTTATTTGGGGTTTTGGGTTGCCAGGTTTTTTTTTTTATTTTATATAATTATATTTATTTGATTTCATACATGTAACAGAAATTGCTTATACCAGTAGACATATTAATCTTTATCAATTTACAGTCCTACTTACTCAGTATTCACATTCTGTTACTCGTGATTGTCATACTCACACCCATGCACCCATATACATAGGACACCCATACCAATACATACTCCATACATACTTATACACCTGCAAAATACACTGTGTAGATGTTAATTTGCAATCAATTTTGCAGGTTTCAGTCAACAACTTCTGAATTTCCAGCCAACCCTGTTTAATTTTCTTACATTCCCAGAAGGCATGTAAGAGAGTCCACATGAGAGCCACATTTCACACACAAAGCAGAAGATGATGGGTCAAATTTATGTATTTTAGATTTTGTATAATATATTCTTGTCATGAGCTTATATTGTATAAGCCTCAGGTTTTCATTGATGGTAATATTATTGGTTAGGTTTAGGCCTTCCTTCCATTTTGTATGTGTATCTGTGATATTAAGGTCCTTATTCCAAGCGTCATATATATATTTAAATGAGTAATTATCCACCTGTGACTCAATCAAACATTTATAAACTTTACCAATTAGTTTCTATTTCTCTCCAGTTTTAAAAAAGCTTCTCTAATGTTGTTGATTCAGTATTACAATTTAGCTCAACATTCTGTGATATCCAATTTTTCAATTGTAGATTTATACTAATATGCACTCCTAAAATATTTTTAATCTTCTTCCATTCCCTCCAGTGTACTGTTAATTACAAAATTAAAAACTACTGATTTTACATTTTGTAAAATAGCTAAAAATAAATGGTCCGGCTTGAGTTGGTAATCTTCTATTTTTTATCCAGGGATCTTCCTCTGATCTATTAATAACAGAGTTGATGTAAAAAGCTTGGGCTGAGTAGTAATACAGTTCAATGTTTGGCCTCCCTCACCTCAGTTTTGAAGAAGTTTCCATCTTAATCGGTGGGATTTGTTTGACCAAATAAACGAGCAAAACAGTCTGTTAACCATCTTAAAAAGTTATTTGGTGGTATTACTGATACTGTCTGGAAGGTAAACAAAAATTAGAGTAACCATATCATTTTTATCAAATTTATTCGACGGTTACCCCCCTCCCCCACCTCCCCCCAACATTCTAAATCAATTGTATGCACCATATTGCTATGTAGCATAGTAATGTTAGACACCATTTCAAAGTTTTGGCTCTTGGGAATCCAAAAATGACAACTGTTTTCATGTACAATCTGTATAGTGCTTTACATTTTCAGATTAATGTTATTATGTCTCAATTAAATTTGATCCAAAATGCCCCTCCCCCTCTTTTGGTGCTACCCTGACTTCTGGCTGCAGTGTAGCTGCAGCACCATAAGTAGATGCAACATATTGGGTACTGAAATATTCACAAGAATCCATAGAAATTGAATCTTCATGTTGTGAATCCTTGAGACCAGGATTATGCTTCTACACAAAGGGGTTCATGTGCAGTAAGCATTTGAGTGTCAGTATGCATTTTGGATAGCAAAAAGTCTTATAGGGAGTTTCCATAGGCATTTTACAAAACGCATGAGCATACCTTGGCAAATAATGGTCTAAAGCACTCATATTTTCATTCTATATTGATCTACTTTTGCACACAGCCTCACAAGACCTGGTGCTAGGGCTCAGTTGTGTTTCTAAGGGATATCAAGTGACCCAGAGGGCTGAAATGTGATCAGTTCAGAGATGCTTGTAATCCGGCAGAAAGAAAAAACTACATTCTAGCCTCTGTAACTCTGTGTGAGTACATCACACAGTTATTTTGACTGTTTCCTACGAAAACAGGTTCTCAGCATTCTATAGAGGTCCAACATTTGATGTTAGGCCCCAGAAGAGGTGGGAACAATGCCCCTGTAAATAGGCACAGTGCAATTTCAGGCAAAACCTTGAAATTTGTATTGAGATCTATGAGCAACATAGTTATCCTTACACAGTATTGTTTTATCAGGGCATATATAGCATTCTAGGTACTTAATCCTTCCTTTTTGCCATTTGAACTCATTAAAATACTGTTTACTCTTGGACAAAGGCTCTGTTATTGATACAAGTTTGGTTTTCCTCATGTTCGTTTTATAACCAGATACTTTAGAAAAATTGCTTTATGATATTCAACCCATGTGGGATTGAAGTTTCAATTTTAGTGAGATACAACATAAGGTCCTCTGCATACAAGTTAAGTTTGGAACACCCTCCACCAATCCATATGCCAGTTACCTCTTCTGAATTCTGAATCTTCTGAGCCAATGGTTCAATGGCTAGGGCAAACAGTGTTGGTGATAGTGGACCTCCCTGTCTTGTTCCTCTCGTTATCTGGATGGCCTCCGATAGGATCCCATTAGAGTAGACATACTGTATGCTGTTGGTGCCTTATAGATTGCTTGAATTATTTGTATTATTTCCTGTGGAAAGTCATATGCATGTAATACTTCATAGGCAACTCTATTCAAGGCAATTAAATGCCTTTTCAGCATCTACAGCCATTAATGTTAGATCTATTTTTTCTTTTTTAGCAAATTGTGATATTGATACACATATTCTAACGTTTGTTTTTAAATTGCCAGGTTTTATTAGCCTGACGAGCCAGACCCACATTGAAATGTAGGGTCTGGGCACTCACCGTTCGCAGTGCTCAGTCCGAGATAATCAGTTGTCTTTCAAATTCCCTCTGCACGCAATAGGACAGCGGCAGCGGCTATGAGTCCCATGCGTTTCCCACCAGCGGAGCTAGTTGGCTAGTTCAAACATTTGCCAACTTAATAAAAGCTAACTCGTGTCACACTGTTCGCCAACAGCAACATCCATTTTATTTGTTTTCAAGTAGCAGGGAATTCAAGCCAAACAGTTGCAACTCTGCCATCAATCATTATGTTAAGCCCACCTAATGACTCTATACACGATTTCATTGGCCTGATTTGAGTTTTGATTTCTGGAGCTCACAAGCCAACGGAGAGTTGCTAGACTTCTAGGCTAAGGTTTTATGACAAAAAAGTTTAAATTTAAAGTAAGTAATTGTGTATGTGTAGGGTGTATTTCATACACAATATGGCAACCTGGGAAGGGTCAGACTACAGATTAATTAATTTACAAATTAATGGATCAGTGATTTTAAAATCAAGTTTGTTGTTGCAAATTACGGGAGTTTTCCGGGAGAAATAACAAAACTGGAGGGCGCCAGGAGATGACCTTGAAATACGGGAGAAACCCAGGAAAAACGGGAGTGTTGGCATGGTCGTGGCATTAAAGGGCCTACAGGACTAACTTGTTCCCTTAAGGCGGCAGATGTTTGTAGGCCTATGCATAGGCCTATGTTTTTTTAAATAGGCCTAGGCCTATGGGAATTCTTCTGATAAAAAAAAGCTTTACAATTCCTTACAAGGTACTGGATAAATAATGTATAAGACGCAGTAAATCACAGAGACGAATGTAAAGATATGAAGGAGGGAGTCGGGACCTCAAGGATTTGCTATGCAGTAAACCTCACAGTGAAAGTTCTAGATTAGCTGCACAAAAGAAAACACCATTAGGTGCTGACCATAAAGTAGGATGACACACACATAAAAACAAATACTATACTTTGAAGGTAAACACATCCGCTCACAGTAATTTTTAAACTTAATCAAAGATCATTTCATCTTCAACCTTAACCTGGATTTTAGTCAGTTTTAGAGCAGTGGTTCTCAAATGTTTTATCATCCCCCACTTTAAAGGTGGAGAAATCTCAAGCCCCACATAACCCCATCAACCAATTTTTCTTTCTTTTCATTTTGGTTCCATGTTACATTTCCCGTGTCGGTCCGCTGGATTAGATGTTATTTTGAATTCATACGTCGGTCTGTTTATGACTGCTATGTTTGTATGTGGCTATTTTGTTTTGAATCTACGATCTTCCTTGTCAATAAAAGGCATTATGAAAGATAGGCACAAAAAAAACTAATTTCCTCTTTGTTCATCACGCACCACCTGTCATGTCTATATTCCCCACTAGTGGGGTCCGCCCCACACTTTGAGAACCACTGGCCTAGAGCATGCAATAAAATAATATTTCATTAAATAAAATAATTTTGATAGCGTTAGGGTCAGTCAGGTCAGTTCAATGCTTTGTATGTAGTTATTTCTGGTTGGTTTGTGACAATATCAAGGAATACCATATATTCTCTACAAAAATAACAGATCAAAAGAAATCTGGCAGACAGACAGAGGACAGACAATACATTAAAAAGGAAGAAATGCAAATACACCACGCACTCAGTGCACAACTCGCACGCACATACACGCACACACACAAATCTCCAGAGTCATCACAATATATGTGTGCAAAGTAGAATAGATTGCATTTATTAAACTTGCATTGAAAGTTAGTGAGCAATTAAAAAGGGGAGTTAAAGCATGACGCTGGTCTCTTACCAGCAAGTGAGAGGGCGACAAGTGATCATAGTGGTTAAGAATATCCATTTCAGCCTTTATTGAAGTTTACAGGTTTTCTGTATAAACCAAATAAGCGATGTCAATGGGGAAATCAGAAGAATCCTCAAACGTCTGAGGGGAGAGGAAGTGTTGGGTGTGTGTTTTATAGATCTTCCTTTTTTTTTTCTTTTTTTAAATAGTATCGCAAATGACCAATATATCCTTGGTTACCGTCCTTGCTAAGTCAGGAAAACAAAACAAAAAGGGAAAAAAAGAAAAGAAAAAGAAAGAAACCAATAAAACAAATGGAAATGAACATTCAGTAAACATTCTCATCTAAAGGTAGTTCCCTCATATACTCTGATTTCCTCGGTCATTATGTATACATAAACAAGTTTAATAACATACCAGTCAGTGGTTATTTCACAATTGAAAAACAAATAATAATAAAGAAACAAAACAAAAAGAAAAAAAAAAAACACATAAAAGTTTACACTCTTTTACACGTAAATAAAAGCTCGTTTGTATGTGGCGCCTTGTTTTTTCTTTTTCTTGTATGGGGATACTGAAGCATAGTTCTGTGTCATCTCCGGGGGTTTAGAAGCAGATTGTTTTTTTCCCTCTGGTCTCAGCTTGGATGCTTTGCAGGTCGTCCTCTGTGGGTTTTTTTTTTTTTCAGCTATTACATAATTAGATTCTTACATACAAATATTGACAAAATCCAGGCTTTCACTGCCATGAACAGTCTATTTAATATCAATGGTAATAGTCGTGTGAGGAGGAAGAGGAGGAGGAAGAATGGGCAAGGGTAGGGCGGTGGGGCTGGCACCGACGGAGGAAGCTTTCGAGATCGAGAGCCTCATAGCTGTCCCTCGCTGCAGTGAGCGTCCTGGCTGCCGCCCGGCTTCTCCCCGTCCTGATTGGGTAGCTCCTTGACCATGAGGGCGGAGGTTTTCTCGGAGAACTCCTCCCCGTCAGGCTCCAGGCCGTCTGGGCAGGGCAGCTTCAGCAGTTCCTCCCTCAGCTGTGCTGTGTGCCTCTGCATGGAGGACAAAACCACAACACAGGACTGTTCAGAACAGAAGCTAGCAACCCCACACTGCAGCAACTACAGCAGCAGCTAGCAGCAGCAGTATAGCAAACAGCAAATGAAAAGACTGGTACAACAGATTCTAGAGAGAGTCTGAAGAGAGAGATGTGGCTGTAATTACTAATTCACAATGTCAAACAGGAACTCAATAGAAAGAGGCACTCATCAACAAATTGTCATCTCAAAGGCCTTTACTGTATCAGCGAGGGTGCTGGTGGACACAGTTCCAATTTCCAAGTGTATTAAAATAAACACACACATGCACTCTTTTAACACTGTGTGTGTGTGTGTGTGTGTGTGTGTGTTTTTGAATAAGATACATTACAAAAACACACATCCGCCCTTTCATACACTATGCAGGCTAACCAGTAGAACACTGAAACATGAATCCTTTGTGCAGAAAGGCAGAGATGTGCAATAGTAAGATCAGCAGCTTAATAAAGGGCTGTGGCCACGGCACAAGAGAGCGGGCAGGTCCACTCAGTTTTTATCTAAGTGTCCGCCAGATTATTTACAACCATATTAATTGTGAGTATTTACAGCCTGGGGTAAACCTGCATGCTGGGCTTTTCATCTGCTTTGCTGTTCTGTGTGTGTGTGTGTATACAAAAGAAACTGTTTTGTTGTTCTGTGTGTGTGTGTGTGTGTGTGTGTGTGTGTGTGTGTGTGTGTGTGTGTGTGTGTGTGTGTGTGTTTAGCCCCAGCAGCTGGTCAGGAGGGAGCCTGGCAGTCAGTGGCATGAATCAAGCCTGTCCAGCTGAACCCACACTGCAGAAGGTGGGGGTAGATTATCCTGAGTGGCCAATTCAGACTTCATTAAAACTGTGTGTGTGTGTGTGTGTGTGCGTTGTGTGCGCGCGCGTTGAGTGTGTGTGAGTGTGTGTGTGTGTGTGTGTGTGTGCGTTGTGTGTGTGTGTGTTGTGTGTGTGTGCGTTGTGTGTGTGCGTTGTGTGTGTGTGTGTGCGCGCGTTGTGTGTGTGTGTGTGTGTGTGTGTGTGTGTGTGTGTGTGTGTGCGCGCGTGCGTTGTGTGTGCATGCGGTGTGTGTGCGTGCGGTGTGTGTGATGGAAGGGCGAGTATGTGTGCAAGTGTGTATGTGCTAACGCACACACTTTGAACTAAGCTGAAAATAGGCAATGAATTTTACAACCAGCTATACAGCTGCGAAGTCAGAAACGGAGAGACATTTCTCAAATGCTGGGATTGCATGTCCTTATCACAGATTGTTAGTGTGGGTGGGTTATCTTCAATTCTGCTGCTCACTTATACAGAATGTGTATGTGTGTCTGCATTATCTTTACTGACGTTACTAACAGGGATGTGTGGGCACTGGATCTCTCAAGTAGTACGAGTATGCACATGTACTGTAAGCGTGTGTGTGTGTGTGTGTGTGTGTGTGTGTCAACCCCTTAGAATTATAAGGTTCTATCTACATTCTGAGTAGTTCTGAGATATTGAGCTTCACAGAGTTATACCGATAAGCGGAACAAACCTCTTACATGCATATATGCATAAATGCATACAACTACAAGAAACACCACACCTGTCACAGAATAAGAATATGTCAATAACTCAATTTTGACAAAAATGTCAGAAACTGTAGAACCTTATAATCCTAAGGGGACGATATCTATCTGAGACTGATGTAGTGTGTGACAATGCTCATTGCTTGATAATATGTCGGGGGATTTAGTGCAAATATGGGGGGCAAAGCTCCATGCAGTTCAGATTGTGACTATGTGTGGCTGTATGCATAGCATGAACTACTCCTTGTTCCTGGTGTGGCCGCTCATTACTTTAGGAGCTACAATGTAGAGGTTTACGGAACAGCCGTGTGTGTGTGTGTTCATTGCCTTGAGTGCATGTTGCCTACTGCTCGTGTGTGTGTGTGTGTGCGCGCGTGTGTGCGTGTATGGTTGTTACCTTGAGAGCTGCAGCGTGGTGGGACATGGTGCGGCCCACTCTCTTGTCGCTGCTGTACTGCTGGATGTCTGTGATCCACTCCTCACACTGGGCCATGATCTCGGCACGCTTCAGGTAAAAGTGCTTATGGATCACCTGGACAAGAACACAAAGGGAGACAAACACATCCATTGTTACGCCATGTCAGTTACTGAAAGAACACTCCCATTGCTACGACAAAAGCGTCGCCCCCTACAGGGACGTTTGTTCTCCCTCTTGCTCTCTTTTTGACAGACACGTTGTTCGGCTGGCGGTCGGTGTGGTAGAGGGCTGTGCATATGCCAGGCTGATTAAAACTCCCCCGCTGCACATGCCAGCCTGTATTACCCATAATCCCCTTGGCCTTTGCCGAGCGCAATGGCCGGGTAGAGCCCTGGGTGCACGGCTGAGGGACACGGAGTTGCCGGTGAAAAAGAAAAAAATGAGTACCAGAGAGATGTGGGAAGGGACTGAGGCACTGTGTGTGTGTGTGTGTGTGTGTGTGTGTGAGAGAGTGAGTGTGTACGAGTGTGTAGTCAAGCAGCCCTGGAAGGCAAACTCTTCCAGCTTCCCCTTCCTCCCTCCATCCCCACCTCTCTCTACTCGCTTCCTCGCTTGCCATGCAAAAAGCATCTGCATCTGCCTGCTGCAATCTGGGCCTTGGCAGCAGGTGGGCCTTCTCTTCCTTCGCTTCAGCTGAAAGATGAGTGAAGCACTCGGCAGGCCTGCAGCCCATGTATGTGTGGAGTCCGTGCCCAAACACAAGACCCCCCCCCCCCCCCCCCCCCTCTCCTTCAGTCAATCTACTATTCCCTCACTCTCATTCTCTCTATTCAAGACATCCACTCTCTTGTGCGCACGTCTTCATACCTCCTGGGGTGTCTCCACTCCAGGCACACAGAACGAGGAGGGGAGGGGGTATCAGTATGAAACACCTGTATACTTTTGTAGCCTTTTGCAATTGCAATGAGATGCTGCAATTGGGTTGCATTCTGTCGAGTTCTTTTGGAATCTCTACAACCCTAACAAAGGCTACCTATGCACAGACATTGAATGTTTGAGACTATTCATTCCAAGCTGGAGATGAAGACAGCCAGCTTCTCTTAAGAAACTGGAGAACTTCAGTAAGGAGCAAGTGACACACATAATTCCACGGCTGACTGGGTCTCATCAGAAACAGAAAATGGAGAGTTGCTTTCGTCTAATGAGAAATGACTAACATTAAAAAGGTCTCCTGAGTTACCACAGATGGCTGATTCACCCCATCAATGTGGGGACAGGGGGGCATTGCAGCCAGAGAATGAAATCGTCCTGCCGATGACCGCTCGCACTCGGGGGCAACACAGCATGCGTTATGGCAGTATGAAATGGCCAGGGCTCCTTCAGGAACGTGTGTGTGTGTGTGTGTGGGTGGTCATAAAAACCTGTTATTTAGGGCCAACCAGGCTGCTGCTTTTCACTACGAAATGCGATCAGAAAGAAAGCTCAAGTCTGGTTTCAGTGGGGACACTTTTTTTTTTGAGTGGTAACAAGTCTGTGGGGCTTAAAAGATAATCACCACATCTGTTTGCACACCTTCAACAGCAGCTTGAAATATATATCAATGTAACTTTTGCTTGTACCCCCTGATGCACAGTGTCTGTTAAATTAATAAATGCAACGTAAACGCACACACACACAGAAATCTGATGCCTCATTTGACACGCACTCAAACACACAGCAGAGGAACTGTTGGGTATAATTAATGTTGTAGGAAAGGGCATGATGCCGGAGGCAAGTGATAGCTGGAGCAGGCGGATTTATGAGCTCCAGCTCTGCCCTGAGCTCAGAGGCGCAGCACAGCGCAGCGTTCACTTAAACTGTGGCCACGAAAAGCCAGACTAGCGTAGCCATGGCTATTTAAAAATAAAATAAAAAAAATTGTGCCTTTAATGATAGAACAGTGGAGAGTGACAGGAAGTGAGTGGGAGTAGAGAGCAGGGGTGGGATCCGGAAAGGACCACGGGGCGGGAATCGAACCGGGGTCGCCGGCGTACGGTGCAGGTGCCCCACAGCCAGTTGCGCCACAGCTGGGGCCAGCCATGGCTATTTTGTTTTGCGTCACTCAATGAGCACGGACAAACTGAGGGGGACACTAGTGTCAGTCATTCACTACCTCACTCACTCGATCAGTCAGTCAATCAATCAATATCTCCTAGGAACAGTGTGTGAGGCCTGGAATGGTGCAGAGGGGGAGAGAGGTGCAACTGTGTGCTAAGTGCTGTGCCATGCTTCATCTCACAAACCTTGTTTGGAGATCTGGTTGCCATTACTGATGGCTGGTTATTTGCCCAGATCAATCAAGACTAAACTGCTTTGTGTGTGTGTTTGTTTGTTTGTACGTATGTGTGAGCTTGAAAACATACAAGCGCGCGTGCGCATGTATACATGTCGTGACTTTTATTGAAATATATCCTTTAGTTTATATATCTTTTATGTAGTATCTTTATTCTGTGTAATATCATTGTTTTGTGAAACTGAAGTCTGTAGTATGTTCAGTGTGGGAAAGGAAGACTGGTTTAAGTGAAAGAGCAGGCCTGGCAGAAAATGCCATAGATAAGGTTTGGTGCCAGGAAATGTAAGCAAAACCTAAAGAATGGCACAACCTAAAGAATGTATGAATAACAGGATGAGAGGGCAAAGGTGGAGTACCATATATTACTTGGTCAGTTATCTGTAAACATAGAGTGTCTTGTCTGGGATGACTTGAAGGGGTATAAAGGCTGGACAACAGCCAGAGGATGTGAGCTCACTTTGCTCACTGCTCACTTTGCTTACACTTACTTGCTTGCTTCACTAATGCTCTGGAGTGCATTAAAGCCATCATCTGCAGTATACATCCATGGTGTGCGGACTTCTTTTGAGTTTGTATTATTTAATGTGGATTTGACACCACATACACACGCAGACCGTTTGGTGCTTAGTTTTTCTTTAATGAGCAAGCTTATGCTGATGGTCAAGGGCACATTCTCAAGGTCACGGCGCTGTGTGGAGCGGGAGGCGGGATCGTTTAGCAGCTCTGGTCTCCTTTCACTGCAAAGCTCCAGGGGTCCATTCACACAATCATTGAGGAGTCAGGCGAGAACAACAAAAGATGGCAGCTATTCTCCTGTAAAATGCAGCCCCCCACAAAGCTGGAGACAAAACAGACCGAACAGAGAAGGTCATTTGTAACAAGACCGTTTGTTTCAGTGCCAGGGACATTTATTAATGGACTCCTATTGAGGAGTCAGATCCCAAGGGGTATTTGTGTGTGTCTGTGTGTGAGCTTATGACTTTTGGTATTTGGCATGCACATCAATCACAGTGTGGAGAAGACACACCGGAGTGCATGGACACATTAGTCACCAAGTGTGCCACATACACATGTATGACCAAGATGGGTCAAGTCTCAACAGATGACCTTTACAAAAAACACGCCACACACAAGACGCACACACAGCTCATCAGCACTGAAGAAATGCCCCAACGGACATCTGTGCCATAGATTAAGATGCACACTCACTCCTTTCCTTCTTCTCTTGCCTTCTCCATCCCTCTCATACACAGCTGATTGCATGTTCGGGTCTTGGTCCACTAACAAACTAAGTGACCTTTTAGGTAATGTGGGCTGCAGGGCAGTTGAGCGGGGTGAGCGTCTGGGCTCTGCGAGATAAACATGCAGATAAACACCTCATCAGTGCAGCCAGAGCCACTGCAGGCCAAAGGTCAACACACTCATGCATTCTCTTCCTCACACGTGAACACATTCCGACCCCATTTTCATTTAGGCTGTCAGGGTTGCCTTAACGAGAGATTTTATGTCATTCACCCAGTTATGACATTTACAAAATTGACCAAAGGTTGTGAAGGAAATAGAAAATGCAATCTTTCCATTTGATCTTTGTGTTTGCCAACTGCATTATGCATTGGCACGATGAATGTAAATTTGCTTGCAAAGCACTAGCTGGTCGGTGGGTGTCAGGTTAGGGGGAGGAGGAGAGTTTGAGCCTGGTCAGATGGACACGTGGGACATGGAGAGGAGAGCGAGACTGATGGGAAGAGATGGAGAAGTGGGTGGATGTGTTGTGAGCAGGTGGAGGAGCATCAGCGAGCCAGACAGCCATCGGGACGCGTGCCGTGCACCACCTATATACGGCACCATCTATATACTGACCAAGCGGCCGCTACCCTGCATACATTGTGTCACACACACAATGTGTGTGTGTGAGGGTGAATGTGCATGCACGCACACACACACACACACACACACACGCACACACACACACACACACACAGGACGGAACACTCAATCACTGCCACTGCAAGTGTGTGTGGACACGAGCAGAATTGTAAAGCAGAGCTTTATGGCCGTGTGCATGAGTTATTCTGTGTCAAGTGTGCATACAGTATACATCACGATCTGTACAATCTCCGCATTCTAAGCATGCGATGAATATGTGTGTGTGTGTGTGTGTGTGTGTGTGTGTGTGTGTGTGTGTATGAGAGAGTAGGAAACGTGTTTCATCTGTGGATTGGATTCCTCCAGGGAACGAAGTAAAGGAGCCAGCTGGAGATGCCCCTTAAATAAGAACCATTACACTCCCCTCATGGAGATGTGCACACATCCACCCGATTATATGTCCCACTGGACGGTCATGGCCAGCATTCATTTCCCAAAATTAATATTGCTTAAAGAGGCTGGTCTACAACCCCATATACACCTGGCTGTGTGAGTGTGTGTCAACATGCCTCCCTAGCTCTATCTTTAGGTGGAAAACTGGAGGCAGGGACCACAGCAGAGAAGGGAGAAGAAGCTGTGTCTCTCTCTCTCTCTGTGTGTGTGTGTGTGTGTGTGTGTGTGTGTGTGTGTGTGTGTGTGTGTGTGTGTGTGTGTGTGTGTGTGTGTGTAGGGTGATTGATTGCCTTGCCAGCGTTGCCATGGAAACCCCATGGCTGTGGCGCACACACAGCGTTCCCAGCCTCCTGGCCCGGCCCTTGCCGAGCGGTGAAGATTCACTGAAACTCACAGCTGGGACTAGCAGCCACACTCTGCCCCTCTCTCTCTTTCTCTCTCTCTCTCCATCCATCCCTCTCTCTCTCTAGTGAGGAGCAGAGGGGCAGTGCTAACTGTAGCCCCGGGCGCTGTGAGGCAGCAGAAGCGGCGTCGGTGTTGGTGCTCGGAGAGGGAGCGGAGCGGAGCAGAGCAGGCTGGGCTGGTCGCCGGGGCGTGTGTGAGGCAGCGAGATGACTGCTGTTCCACCCAGGCTCAACAGAGGGAGAGTTTAAGCCAAACATAAATAATGCACCACCAAGCGCTGTACTGAGCATAATGACTCCACATTAGAACAGGATACACAACTATCCTGTGTGTGTGTGTCATAGAGCACAAAAAAAGAATTGGAATGTAAGATAGACAACAGCAGACACATCCTCTCTCTCACTCACACACACACACGCTCACACACACACACACAGACCTTAGTAAGCAAGGTAGAAGGGAATCGTTTCCGGTAGCTTTAGCTGTTAAAATGAAATTCAGTGTTTCCTCTATGTTTATTTCAGCATGGCGGCCTCCCACAGTTTAATTAATACCGCCACGGTATCAGAATCAGGGCAGACGCACATTTGCTTTTTAAATAAACCTGCGACGTATCCTCCCCTGCTGGCTGCCGCTCACATTGCAATTTAACAATAAGTAGCCTAAACTAGTCAGTGGTTATTATGGCCCGTCTGGTTTCAGTTCACATATTATATACTGTATTGATGTAGCCTATTTAAAGCATTAACTCTCTTCTCAGTGTTTCCTCTTCATTTAGCAGTGCCACTGCTTCAAAATTAGGGGAGGCGCAAAATGGCTGTCGCCACTGATAAAAAAAATCTAGCGGAAACACTGAAATTAAATGTGCTAATGAGCCAAATGTCTGAGTTAGGAAAGTAAAAGCTCAACATGGAGTTCTGTGTGTGTGTGTGTGTGTGTGTGTGTGTGTGTGTGTGTGTGTGTGAGTGAGAGAGAGAGAGAACCAGACGTGATATCTTCACATTGATTAAGGCAACATCCACACCACTCCATCATTGTTTTAAACTCAATTCAATAAAGAGTAAATAAAGTTTGTTTTCCATGTTGCATGCACCGCTGGTAGGCTAGTAGTCTAAGTGGAAGACAGCCATGGGGAGTCAAGAAACGTCAGACTGACATGGTCCAATCAGGAAGCAACCATGGGTTTCCTACATCATCGTTTTCAAATGTTCAAAAGGATTACGCTTTCCGCATTAAAACGCAACACTAGTAGTCCAGATGAGAGGCGAAAACATAACAAAACAACTTTGGATTCAAACCTACTAGTCTGGATGGATCCTAAGTCAGCGACGGCCACAAAACAAATGACCCAATCACACTCCAGCCATCCTACAAATGGCCCAATCACACTCCAGCCACCCTACAAATGGCCCAATCACAATCCAGCCACCCTACAAATGGCCCAATCACAATCCAGTGGAGCTTGTGCCTTGTGTGTGAACAGCCCTTGCGCTCTCTCGCTTTCTCGCTCTCACCCACACACATCTCAATCCATATTTTAGCATGTGACCTGTAATTGCTAATTCCACTTGACAATCTCCTTTGGCATTATTTAAAGCCTCCTCTTCCTCATCTGGTCCTAAAAATAGGCACAGGATGCCCGATTTTCACACGTAGGGAGAAATCTCACCCCAAAATAAATCTAGCGGTAGACCTGCTCCCGTGCAGGCACAACCTACTGCCGCATCCCCAAAACCTGCTGGAGTGTGATTGGCTGGCAGGCTGTTTATCTCTCCTCTCCTGGTCCCCTCTCCCCCATCCACTGCTCCAAATATGAAGATGGTGAGGGAATGTCGGAGGAAACCTAATTGAATTTCAGGGGGAGGCAGGGTGGTGTGTGTGTGTGTGTGTGTGTATGTGTGCTTAGGCAGTCACTTGACGACCTGCCGTCTCCCTGCTTGTGAGCCAACGGTCCATTTCACCCCCAGCATTGACGTCAGAAGCCCGTCACTCGGATGTGGCTGGATGCTTGTGCGTGCGTGCCTGAGCCCCTGTCTGTGTGTGTGTTAAACATACAAAACATTCTCCCATATTCAGCACATCTGCAGTTCTATGAATCTGTGAGCAACATTCTGGCATGATCCATGAAATTCTGGTTTAAATCAAACTCTACAAGAAAAGCAGAGTCTCTTGGGACACACTCTGTTAATGTTTTTGTTTTTCCTAGATGAACCATAGTGAGTGACTGTGTGTGTGTGTGTGTGTGTGTGTGTATGTGTATGTATGTGTGTGCGTATGTCCCTCTCTTTTGCTTCCACTGTTTCATGTGCCTGGCATGTTGCCCAGCAAAATGGGCAGGGCAAACTGGGAGAATGGGATCAGGTCTCCTTAACGCGGTCTGCTAGTGAGACAGTGCCAGCACAGGTCAGGGATGGCACCATTGTGTTTGTGTGTGTGTGTGAATGAATGAATATATATATATATATATATATATATATATATATATATATATTATACAAGATTAACATGAGTGTGTATGCGTGTGTGTGTGCGAGTTGTATAATATTCTGGCTTGTCTTTGCTCTTCTCCGTGTCTGGTGCGCATCAAAACAATGTCATGCTGAGAGAAAACATTTGTCCTGAGACTGGGACGGACAGACCCCCCCCCCCCCCCCCCCCCCCCCACCACCACCACCACCACCACACACTTCCCCTGGTCTCAGGTAGGGCCGGAAAATCCATTACCATTTGGCAAAGCCCCAGTGGTTTGGCAGCAGCGCAGGCATCTAAGACCTTAATTGGATTTCATGTTTTTCTTTTTTCCTAAAAGTCTCTCTCTTTAATCCAGGTCCACCCTTCCCAAGCCAAATACTCTAATAGACACTGGCTTTCTCCTCAGTGTAAACACACTCTAACAACACACACACACACACACACCACCATACCGCCCCCCGCCCCCAGTCTCTCCTCCCCCTACCACACAGGTATACACAGGAGGAACATAATGCCTTTACCACCATACGCATGCACCCTCAATGGTCAACGAATCCAATAAACTGTAAACATCCTCCGGCGACTTCTAGGAAAGAACATGTCCTGTCCCATGTTGCGCCGTCTGAATGATATGACATTCTACTGGTGGGTCTTCATCCGCCCTGGCACCGCCCACACGTACGAGGGCTGCCAGCCACGCCAGTCTGAGCGCACATCATTAAGCATTAAGCCCCCCCCCCCCATTTCTCTCCCTTGCTTACGCTTACCGGATGGAGCGGGTTGAGTGATTGCTAGTGCAGGGGCCGAGTCAAGGACGGGAGGAAATCAAGAGTGTAGCCGAGGAGACGTACGTGTGTGTGTGTGTGTGTGTGTGTGTGTGTGTGTGTGTGTGTGTGTATGTGTGTGTGTGTGTGTGTGTGTGTGTGTGTGGAGGATATTATATACATCCAGAGGATATTATCTGCCTCGGAATGAATTAATAACACAAAATGTATGATGTGACGTGACCGTGGCCTGATCGCTGGGGCAGGGGCGGGGGATGGGGGGGTTGACATTTCTGAGCATCTTTGGTTCCTGGGGTACAAATTGATTTGGGACTGTTCGTGTGGAGGCAACAGGAGATGAAATTTTGGGAGGGGCTGAGATTCATCAAGCATGTGTGTGTGTGTGTGTGTGTGCACGCACATTTTTTGCAGATACTTTAGCAGGGTCAAGGGTAGGATGTCTAGCCTGACTGAGTGTATTTGTGTGTGAGAATATGAATGAGTTTATTTCTCCTGCCACTTTGAACTTGTGCTCTTGAAAATACATCACAGGCTGCACGTGGTTGTGGTTGTGGTTGTGTGTGTGTGTGTGTGTGTGTGTACGTACTGTTTATGGGACTGTGGATCTCCCTGCGTGTATGTGCTCGTGTCTCATCACTCACCTCCTTGAAGCAGGGAGAGGGGTTCCTCATCTGTTCCAGCATGGCCCACTTGACGGTGGCTTGCCGGATGTTTCCGTCGTACTCGCGGGAGCTTTGCGTGCCACTGGGCGTTCCCCTCGAGCGCTCGTAGCCAGGCTCGTTAAAGTATGGCTCTGCCACCAGGATCAGAGACTGAACAGACACTAGCACCTGAACAAACACACAAAAAAATGTGTGTGGGTTACTGAAATCAGATCTGCTGAATTAATTATTGAAAACTTTGGCTGCATCTGGTTACATTTGTGTTGAAGTTGCCCCCTTAAAACGGCTGCACACTTGGCCTATGTTCTGTGCGCGGATTAGCATATGAACATGAGCCAAATGAGGGGCCGGGGTCACAGGTTCACGGGCTCGGGGCCTGAGGAGCTGGAGCGCTGATAAATGTCTGCCCTAGCTGGACCGCTAGTCTCTCTGGATGAAGGCATCTGCTGCGGGACGGAATGCCAATGAGAGCGTCTCCGAAAGGTCACAGAGCTCATCCACGGCTGGGCCACTATTAGAAAAGTTCCTTTTCCAATCTCTGTTGAATACACCTCCAGTGTCGCCGGGAAAAGCCCTTGCTTGCTTATCTGACACGGCTAACCTTGAACTTTCCAGAAACCCAACGCCCACCACCATCCATCCGCCGCCCAGCGTCTGTGCGTTCCCCTCGACAGCACGGAGGCGGTCCAACAGCCCTTCCTGGCTGGCACACCGCTGGCCTGTCTGATTTCCATTATCGACCACAGCGGACACTAACTAAAATGATAATCAATGGAGACATCTCTATGAACTTTCTCCACCCCACCGCATCCACCGCACGAGAGGGATTTTTTCCCCCCAAAGGACGAGAGATTGGACGCGGAGGAGGATGGGATGGGGGAGTGAGCAGAGCGGAGCAGAAGGGTGGGGGCGGGTACCCATACTCGCTCGTTGTGAGATCAATAAAAGCGGAGAACACCAATTCCCCGGTTCTCAATACAGGATAGCCTATGGTGCATGGGCCAGAGAGGCATGGGGGGCGGTGATGTGGGAGTAATGGAGGAATATCAGTTTTATAATAATGGAGGAATATCAGTTTTATAATAATGGAGGAATATCAGTTTTAAGTAAATCAGATAATGGGTGACACAGGGGGATGGTGGGGGCGGGGGCAGGGATGATGATGATCTGCTAGCGTGGGCTACACACGGATGCTGGACTGGAGCAGGCTAGAGGCCAAAGCACCTCACACAGACTCCCTGCTGGTTGAGCCTCCTGACTAAAGGCTGGGTCTGGAGAAGAGCTCACATCCCTCACAGCCACACGGAGACGTCAAAACACAAGGAGCGCTCGCAGAAACGCCACCCGTTTTCAGATCAGCACAAACTCCCCTGGCAACACCAGACAGCAAGTTGTCTGTGTGGCAAACGCGTGACTGACAACAATCATGACACGCTCACCGACACGCTAGCCAACTTTACTCCAGGAAGCAAGGGTCTAAAAATAGAAATGGAAGACTTCAGTCATTGGAAGACTTCAGTCATTTCCCCCCCATCTTCTTCGCATGAGGCATTTATGCATCTGTCTATTCGTGCATCCATTCACTTTTAACCCCCCCCCCCCCCCCCCCCACTTGAGATAAAATGGGGTCATGTGACCCGCCTCCACCCCTCTTAGGTTGTCTCTCTCTCTCTCTCTCTCTATCGCTCTCTCTCTCTCTCTCAGTCTCTCCCTCTCGTGCTGGAGAGGCTGCAGTATTTATCATCTTCAGAGCAGCTAGAGAGAAAGCTGCTGGAGGGTGAGACACACAGCGCCTCTCCCCAGGCACCCTACTGTGGGAGACTGAGAGTGATGCTCCATACACAGTTTGGGGAAGCATGAGGGCAACCTAACTCATATTTAGATTACCATGTTCATTTAAAAAAATGCAGAGGGGACTTCATATGGGGTTCCTGTAAGGTGTGTGTGTCTGTGTGTGTGTGTGTGTGTGTGTGTGTGTGTGTGATAAAGAATGAGTTACCTGTAAAAAGCTAGAGGTTTGCGGGTTCCACTTCTCCTCTGGTCGACCATGCCAAGTGTTCAGGATACTTAAACACACCTGAGACGCAGAGCACCAGAGAGAGCGAGACAAGGAGAAGGAGGGAGAGGACCGGGAGGAGGGGTGCAAGAATGAAGGAGGGAGGAAGAAGGATTATGAGAGAAAGGGCAGAGGAAAGACAAAATGGGGGGGGGGGGGGGGGGGACAACAATGAGCAAAATTTGTCAGATGCATTGCCAAACACAGTGAAATGCACTCACAGACACATCTACTTCACACACACACACACACACACACACCAATAAAAAATGGATAAAAAAAAGCGCATATCTCCTGTCCATCAGAGTGGCATGTCTGATGGCTAAAGCACACAGTAATTCCTGGAGCAGCTGTCACCTCCCATTATGAGAGTACATGTTCCCTGTGAGAGTGCAGCTAATAAGGGCCAGGGGATGGGGAGGGACGAGAACACCTAAACCACCGGTGACCGCAGGAGAGGGGGAGCAGGAGGGAGAGGAGAGAGAGAAGAGGTCGTGTTGGGCTGTCTTTCTGGGTGTAGACCTGTGTGTATGTTTGTGTGTGTGTGTGTGTGTGTGTGTGAGATGTAGGGGGAGTAAGATAAGTAAAATATAGGGTCAAAGACATAAGAATTGGGACTAAAGACAGAGAGGAGAGTTCTCCTCATGGCTGCTACCCAGACGGAAACGCTGGCCAAAGAGCTGCTAGTCCTCACCAAGGACCTCACACATGTTGAAACCTAACACTACTACACTGTACGCACAAACACACACACACACAGCTATATATATTATTTTAGTGGGGTAAACTAAAAAGTAAAAATACAAAAGCTGCTGACAAAGGCTGCTTAAAGGGGTGGTTCAGGATTTTGTACATAGGACCTCATTTCCAAGTTAGCAAGTGTGATATTTATCAGCGGAGACCGTTCAACACGTTTCATCCAATACTTCTAGTTGCAGAGTTCGCAGGTGCTAGACTAGCGCAAGTCATCAGTATGTGTTAGCCTGCCACTAAAAACAGTCTTACCCACTCCACAGTACACCCGAGGCAAATAAATTATAACGGCAGACTATCGATGTAAATGTCTGTGCTGAAAACTCTCTCAACTGATAAGTATCACACTTGCTAACTTGGAAATGAGGTCCTACAGTATGTCCAAAATCCTGAACCACCCCTTTAAGACCTAGACATGAGTGTGGCCACAGGCCTGAGGTGCATGGCTGGGTAGAGACTCACTTTGCCGTCGTTGTAGAGGTTGGGGTTAAAGCGCACACTGTGTCCCCCGGTGGTCTCCAGGTTGACCAGAGGGGGCGAGTTGGGGTAGTCCTGGGGGAAGTACACGTCAAACTCAAAGCAGCCGTTTGCATATGGGGTGTCTGCCGGACCAGTAATCAGGACCTACGCAGAAAGGTGCACACACACACACACACACACACACACACAAGAGTGAGAAACAAAAAATGTAACTGTTGTGTTGATGGATAGTTCACCTAAACACACAGGACCACAATTCAGTTCAAACATCAAGAGTTTTTTGATCTTTAGTGATTCCAACACATTACTGTACCTCAGGGCATTTTTTTAAACATCTACATGCATTGCAAAAAACTAAATTAATTTGAAGGGCCTTCAGTTGTGCTTTGACAGGTTGTCAATTTGTGATGCGCACATTAAACAGGTACAGAAGGCAAGTTTCGACATCAATCAGTGCGGAGAGGTAGTAGTGAAGCACATCCAGAGGAGAAGTGTGACTGCGCCTCATTAAGCACTGACTAGAGTAACCTGTGTGTGTGTGTGTGTGTGTGTGTGTGAGAGAGTTTGTGCCCCCCCCCCCCCCACCCCAACCCCCAACCTATTCTTTCCTGATCAATGGAGGGAAGACCTCTCATCCAGGAG